>NW_028281186.1:0-309966 GCF_059751285.1 Brachycentrus maculatus | reverse complement strand
TTTGACCAGTGACCGGGTTTCGTCGTCACCAGTCTGGTGATGTCGGTAACGACGAAACCCGGTCACTGGTCAAATAAAAAAAAAGTGGAAAAGCTAAAAATATTGTTTTTTTTAATCTAATCAAATTATTAGCATAGTTAATCGTTAAATGCTAGATAAGTGTTCGAAGAATTGAGATGAAAAGCTTAAATTAAATAAACTTCAATGCAATGAATACAAAGGGCGTAATAAGTAAAACCATAGTGGTAATACAATATGACTACAATAAACTTTTTATGTAATATAAAATAATAATTATTATCTATGGAAAAATATATATAAAATGAAAATTGCAGGGATGTCTTACAGTATGGCATATTTAACTGTAGTTAATACGCAACAAAACATATCAACGACAGTATACAAAAGTGTGACAGAATTAAAAGTGAAGATATGTATTAAAAAAATAATGTAAGGTTTAATTAAGAATAGTTGAAAGGATTAAGGTAGGTCCTTTGAGGTAATTTGTTAACGTGAAGCGAATGGATGAGGAGAGAGTGAACAACATAGTATATATGGCAAATGTTTATGGGAAAACAGAACGAGGACGATGAAGAAAGACTAGATATTGAACAAATCAATCAGAACCTAAAATCCGGTCGTATCAAATGTCTGGTCGTATCAGCGGGTATGCATCATTATATGCATGGCTGTAGAAGAAGCTAGGGTCAGAACAGACGAGTGTGACCGCTAAAGAGAATCAACGCGACTGCAGTATTATAAGTAGTAGATAAATGGAATAAGAAAGAAATTAACATTACAAAAATGTAACAGTGAGCACTAAAATAGAAGGTATGCAGATATATCGCTCACTCCTTTCAAGAACGTCATAAATCAAAATACTTGATTTTTCAGGAGAACGTTTTTAAAGTTTAAAAATATAATACAATGTATTAAAAATAAATATCAAGCCACTTACTGAACTTTTTACTGTGCAAGAGAACTTTTTAGTTAAAACCTGAAGGTTTTTTCTCCATTTGAAAAATATTTGGTACGTTTAAAAAAATTATTATACAATACCTTTTCTTCAAAATGCAAAAACAATACTTTCTGCCCTGTAGCGGGTAAATATTAAGTTAAAAATATGCCGCTTTTGCTGGGATATAGGACATTTTCTGGGCATTCCGAAAACATGCACAACTGAAAATTTTCGATTTTTGATTTATGACGTTCTTGAAAGGAGTGAGCGATATGTCGCTCGTTTGTTAAACGGTGTACGGTATGTGGCATCGGGCATTCGCTCTAAAATAGCGAGGTGTATCAATCAAACTATCTTTGTTCCAGATCGGGTGAAAACAGCATCACTCCGCGATGGAAGATCTCCGCAACAATAAAATCCGTTACGCGAAGGTGAGCCGAGGAGTATCGGCCTGTTCTTGTTAGCCTTCAAATATCGCCGCAGACAAAAGCGGGCCGCAGAAGAAAAAATGCACACAGCGCATGAGAAAAAGAAATTTGACGGATTCAGAAAGTGTGTGCAGTCGCCTCGATCCATCCACTGCAGATGCGGTTATTGTCTTTACGTTTCAATAGAAAATGTATACATTATTCTTTTGAGGTCGCCCTTTCTCGATTATTGTATTCAATAAATAATTAACATGACATAGGAATGAATGCTACACGGCGGGAATAAGAACGGAGCCTGATTAAACGCACAAAAGGACCAATTAGGTATTCCAAATCCAATCGAATAAGTGGGTAGAGAAAATAAACCATTGTATTATCATTAATTTATGAAAGCTGCATTTCAGTCTCGTTTTCAATTGAAGTATAGTACATATATATTGAAGTATAGTACATATATATATAACGTGGTAATATTTTCCTTTTGAAAATTAAGTGTAAATAATATGTAAAGTGGGTGTATAATAATAAAATAAACAATGTGTTGCTTTGTAATTAAAGAAACGACAATAAAAGTTTATTCTTAATTAATCTTTACAATAATTTTTATATCTATCTGATTCTGACAGTTATTTTTTCCTATCGGATCTCTTTTGTTTAATTCTGTGCGACGCATGCGACATCTGTGGTAGAACTGTTTTATAATATGTAGGTACTTTTTGTAAGTACTTAATAAAATGTATAGGTAGGTACCTAGTTATTTTATTACATATATATAGTACATATATAGTACATATATATATAGTACATATATATATATAGTACATATATATAGTACATATATTTTGTCCGCCTCCGTAGTGTAATAGTCAGAACGCTCGGCTACCGTTCTGGAGGTCCCGGGTTCGATTCCCAAGGGGGGTAAAATAAATATTAGTGATTTTTTCACTGTCATATTTATTCAATATTACCCTGGACTGGTACCAGAAGCGGAGGGCTGATCACCTTTCCTTCATGTGTAAACGATCAAGATAACACTGCGTTTATATGACGCAGTGCCCTATGCATCATTGGGGTGCGGATAAGGGTTTTATTATTATATTATTATTATTATATTATTATTATTACATATATACCAATCAAGGTAACATATGAACAAATTTGATAAGTAATTGGTAATTCCATGTTTCAACATTGAACAAAACTGGTGATAACAATTATGTTCGGCTATTGACATTATCCACGCCACTGAAGCATAAAATCGAAGAGAAGATTATAACTATTCATTAATTTATTTCACGCTAAGAAGTATACAGGCTTTCAAAGTTTATATGGCAAATACGTTATATAATATACAATAAAAAATTATATCGAAAAATAACAATTGAATAGTTTTTTTTACAAATTAATTTTATTTGACCAGTGACCGGGTTTCCTCGTTACCGACATCATCATGGTGGGAAGCTAGACAAAATTGTATGATATATACACAACAAATCAGGGGGTTGAAAACCTTGATTATATCGTTTTTCGGAATGAATTTATATTGTATAATCAATAAAGATAGACAACTAGTAAAAGATGCTCAACTGCGAAACTGGCGTCTTTGATTTCCGCAAAGTGCAAAATAAACTCGAGAAAGATTTATTTTCAATTGGTGTTTGTGGTGTATTTTTAACATTTACCTTCCCTATCCTTACTATTGTTGCTGTGAGGTTCAACATATGGCGCTGCCACCACGATAAACAAAGGATGTTTTTCTAGTCACAGGTCTTACAGGTATTTATAAAAACATGCACTTAGTGTGTTAATAGTTGATAGAAGTCCGTAAATTACTAACTGTAGGAGATTTAAAATTTTTAACAAACGAACATTCTCATTTTTTTGAACATTTTGAGTCCCAATACTTGTTCAATGTAGATTATCTCCAATTATAGGAGTTATTTTTCATATTACTTTTTTAAATCTCAACATAGAGGAAGGAGAATATGGAAGTCTGGGCATTTACTAGTGATATAGATAGAACTTCCACGAATTTAAGTAGTGTGGTTGTCAATCATGGGTAGAATTGGTGAATGTTACATGTTTGTAAAGTGATCCCTTAAACTAGCCTATGACGGTCGTAAGCCCTTGTAAATGCCTAGACTTGCATATTCTTCTTCATCAATGATGAGATGTCAAAAAATAGTATTTACATATTTATTTACGGATGATGATAATGAGGATGAAAAGGTTATTTCATACGTTTTGATGGACGTTTCGCGGTCGGCTTGCGCTGGCTGTCGAGAATTCACCATTAAAAAGCTTTAAGTACGCTCTACTAAGCAGTACTGGATAGTTGAGTACGTAGTCACAAGGAATAATGCCTCGCGTGACGCGCCCCTCGTGTCCTCGTATGCGAGCAACAATAATAATTGGACGCTGCTATTGTACGAAAAATCAAGCGTCATGAATAAAAGCTACATATTATGGCGAAGGCTAGATTTACTTTGAACCAATTACTACCATCAGTACTGGCGCCGAGAACTGACTTACACTGTTTACATCCGAGGGTTAATAATATTAATAATAATAATTTTGGATAATTTATACAGCGCCATTTTCGTAAAATACTAACACAAGGGTGCTTACACAGACGTGAATTATGATATGAAAATTTTAATGATAGACATTTAAAAAAAAAACGTATATCTGAGGGTTGAAAATTTTTAAATTAGTTCCGACAGTAAAGAATTGTCTTTTTACTGTTTCAATTTGTAACAAAATATATAACAATATAATTTATTGACATGACATTTTTGCTTAAAAAATATTTTATACTAGTTACGTTGTGTCTCCCCAAAAAGGAGTATTTTTTCTATATATCGTTTTTTTCCTTTAATTTCTCATACATAATTTTTTTGAGTAGTTAAATATGTTCTATTTTTTTATATCCGTACGGAGGATGAAAGACAGAAGAATGTGTTACGCCATCAATTAACCGCGGTAAGGCAACCTAACCAAATACAAATCTATCTTATTATTATATAACTTTAATATTTATGATATTTATTACGTTTTTATTCATATTATTAGAAGAAATTCAAAGTCTCATGGTTTGACAGAGTAGGTACATATCCCGTTATAACAACTATGATTTTAGGATTCAATACAATAATAAGCTTAACAAGCGACCACATCAGAAATTATCAAATAGTCCTTATGAAAGTAGGTTAGCGCGCGCGGCGCTGGTTTTATTATTCCTACTATTCCTACTTTTCCAGGTCAATGAGTAATCATCTTCTGCATTGCCGAGTTTCAATACCAATAATAACTTACTATAAGACAAACGGCGACCATCGACGTGCAGAAATATTTTTAAAAAAAAACTTTTTGAGCATCGTTAAAAACTTATAACATTATTTCTTTAATTACAAACTGTTATTTCTTCACTGATATCGATAAATATTTGATTGACAATACGGAATGCATCTATTTTTATTTTAAGACATAACCACTTTACCCTTTATGTCTAGGTATATCTTGTATAATTCATTAACCAGGACAGAAATTTTATACGAAATAAAACGTAAACTACGCAGTTTATTTGACTTTTATTCGGAGTAATACAATTTTTTTAGTGAGCTTCAAATTAACGACAGAACATATCAAAAAACAGTTTATAAATCAAAAAGTTATAAGGACTATAAGTTCAAAACTATATATTTTTTACATATTGTATATAGTAAACTTCCACATGAAATCCCAGACAAGGAATATAAAACACATATTCGCTATTTAAATCCCTAAAGACGAAGCCCTTCACGTTTTTTTTTCGTCATTTATAATAATACGAGATATTTGTTTTGATTTAAAAAAATATTTATTTAGTGTATAAAAATAACAATCAATCACGCTGCTTACACACTGAGATAAACAAAGAGGATATAACGCCATACCACTCTGATTTTACACACATTTTTCACAAAAGAGAAGCGACGTTTTATTGGCCATAGCGTATACATAATTATTAAAATTGGTTTAGCTCGTTTCGCCGAAAGTTAGATGAGCATTGTAAAAGACAAGTGTAATATTACCGACAAGACGGCTAACTGCTAGAATGAAACTAACACTTTCTGAATTCATATGAAATTCGGATAATATTTTGTGGCGAAAAAATATCAAGTTACATATCGCTCACTCCTTTCAACAACGTCATATTAAAAAAAATGTTTTTTCAGGAGATCGTTTTTAAAGTTTTAAAATAAAATAAAATGTATTGAAAATAAATATCAAGCCACTTATTGAACTTTTTACTGTGCAACAGATCTTTTTAGGTAAAACCTGAATGTTTTTTCTCCATTTGAAAAATAAATAAACCATACCATTTCTTCAAAATGCAAAAACAACACTTTCTGCCCTGTAGCGGGTAAATATTAAGTCAAAAATATGCCGCTTTTGCAGGGATATAGAACATTTTCTGGGCATTCCGAAAACATGCACAACAGAAAATTTATGATTTTTGATATATGACGTTGTTGAAAGGAGTGAGCGATATGAGAAAATTCTTCTGCGATAATATGGAAGTTATTTTGTATTGTGGTTAATTGAATTCTCCTGAACTTCGTATTATTATCAATGAAAAGAGAGATATTAAGTATATTGCAATCATCACGTTGGAAAGAAACATAACATGAATACTTTCACTAACTTGCTACCATACTTCTAGATAATAAGTTGTATCTAATACGATAAACTTATAGGTGTAACATGTATCTACGATAGTATAAAACAAACAAAAACAGATTGGCATTGAATAAAAATAAACATTCAATTTCTGTTTCAGATTGTTTTTGTTTAGTGGAGTCTAAGTAAATAAACTATTTGTTATGTTGAGCGGATAATTTTGAGTGAAAAACAAATAAAACTACTGAATTTTCGAAAGCGAGATTGTTGCCATAAAAAAGGAAAAATATTTTAAACAAGAATATTAAGAAGAATAGACAAAAAGCATATAAGTATGTGTGAACAGTGAAAATCGTCGTAGCATTGTGTAGTATGATAATAAAACAAATCGAGGTTAATGACTTTGGCATGCCATGCTAAGTTCAAAGTTCTAACGTAAATACTGTAACAAGACCAGAATAAAACGAAGACGGTGTAAAATTTCTAGAACGTCGTAAAAATATTGATCCAAAATCCATTAACCTAATCCTAAAAAAAACTGTTTGATTTTTAACAAGTAGAATCTATTCTCGGCATAGGATCACCGGTGAGGAATACAATATAAAAGAAATCATTATACTAAACAGACCCGAAGATGACCGCTCGGTGGTCTAAACAAAAAATATTAATACACGGTTTAACCTAAAAAATGTCTGTAGACTCTCGTATGTGTAGTTTCTAGAAATATTATACGTAGTTGATTTAATATTATTTTTTGACATCTCATCAAAGATGAAGAAGAAACAAATCTGGATAATCTCCAATTAGGAGTTGTTTTTAATATTATTTTTTTACATCTCAACATAGATGAAGAAGAATATGGAAGTCTGGGCATTTACGGGGCTGACGACCGTCATAGCCTGGTTTAAGTGATCACTTTACACACGTGTAACGTTCACTAATTCTACCCATTATTGACAACCACACTATTCAAATTCTTGGAAGTTCTATAAGTATATATGAACCAATTTCGAAACGTTGTTCTTGAATCATTAGAACTTCACTACAGACATCTATGAAAATATTCATATATAATATTAATATATCAGACTTCCATATTCTTCTTCATCTTTGATGAGATGTCAAAAAATAATATGAAAGTGACTCCTGTAATTGGAGATAATCAAGATTTTGTGAACAGGTATTTGGACACATTCAAAATGCTGCAGTAGATTTAATGCATTTCTCCATTTGTATTTGTTGATGATTTTATTATCTGAAGATAAGATAATAGATATATGGAGTTTAATTGAAGAAAACCGAAATGAAATTAAGTATATACTTCCTTTACTCATCAATTTCTATTAATTTAATTTTCATTTAGAAAAAAGTTTTGGGTTTATGGTAGATGAAATTAATGTAGACTGTACATTTTCCAAACAACTAGAAAATACTGCGTCAATGGTACAGCCTGATCTAGTTGTAAACTGATATTGGACAATGTTACATTTTAACATTAAATTTTCATCCATGTTTTAAGTATTTTCATTATTCTTCTAACCCTTATCCACACCCAATGGTGCATAGGGCACTACATCGTACTGGCGCAGTGTAACCTTGATCGTTACATAAAGTCAAGGTGATCACTCCCGCGCTTCAGGGACCAGTCCAGGGTAATATTAAATAAATATTAGAGTGTTAGTTTACTAATATTTCTTTTCACCCCCCTCCTCTAGGAATCGAACCCAGTACTTCCAGCACAGTAGCTAAGCACGCTAACCATTACACTTCGGAGGCGGACTATTTGCATTATTTATTTATTTATTTATTGGAAAACCAACAGAATATTTACAAAATATAATAAAAAATTCCAATTACAGGTTTTCACTTAAAAGTAATCTAAAAGAACTATCATGTACATAAGTACATATTTTCATACAATATTATATTTTTACAATGATAACTTTTAAACGAGATCATAAAATAAGTACTTAACCCTTTCTCGGGTGATCATTGTAAAGTTAAATAGATTGGGTGATAAATTTCTAAAGAGGTGAGCGTAGCCGAGTAGAGAATTACACAAGTGTATAAATGTGGAGGTTCTCACCAAAAAGTTACAATTCCAATATTGCACAAAAAATCCTCTAAATGCAAATTTGTTCTGTTTACTTATCGAAATCTGAATCTATGCTGCGACAAAACGTGACCAATCCTGTGTAAAACCAATATAAAATCTATTTTTAACTTAAGTTTAACTTGGTAAATTACTTAACTATTTCTTAAAATCTACTGTGACACGTGTTTCCATGCATTCCGCATCATTTTCAAACACCGTATGTGAAAATAATGATGGCGAATGCATCGAAACACGTGTCACAGTAGATTTTACGAAATAGTGGTATTTGCTTAGTATAAACTTAAATTAAAAATGGATAGATTTAAACACAAAGTGACTGCCGAATCAATTAATGAAACAATATGAAATCAGCAAGAATCAAAAACAATAAATATGGGAGTCGAACACTGCAATATATCGTTCCAAACATTTTTAATTTGTTGCCGACGGAGTTAAGAGGTCAAAATAAAATATGGAACAATAGCAAAATAAAGGAATGGGTAAATGATCAAGAGTTAATTCTATGAAAATCGTTTATATTCTTAATTTTCTCTCTTTTTTGTATGTATATTAGGTTAAAATATATAAAAACAATAAAAATGTATGTAAAAATAACTCCTCCGACAAGACACACAAGGTGGCTTGGTGGGTCTCTGCAATTTTTTTTTTTTAATATGTTTAAAATTGTTCTTTAAATAAATGTATACTATTTATGTAGACAAAAAAGTAAAAATTAAATCGCACCAAAACGTAACAATTTTATAAGCTAGAATTCCTGAGTAGTTAAATTCATTTATAGTGGAAATGTGACATTTTGGTGTGGACCTCCACAAATGTATCTTCGTAAGTCCAACGATCATCCCCCTTTGTACACGGCCGCGCCGGCGTTTAGGAAGGATTTACGTCGGCCCGCTTTCCCGAGAACTTTTCCAATGATAAATAATTCATTAGGCGAGTTATCCGCCTCGACCGTGTATCGGGGATGTGTTTCCACTGCATACTGGGCTTGCGCAAGTCGTGAGTAGAGTTGTCGCCGGTTAAGAATGCCAAACTCTCATAGGGTGACCTTGGTGAAAAAATACATATCAGTGTATGAAAACATGAGCGTTCTTTTGTTTTATGCATGCAGAAAGCAACATTGTTGCATAGCGAAATAAAAATAAATAATGAGTATAAAAAAATTGAAATAACATTTGGAAAATATTTGTATTACATACTGAATACGTATATTGAAAAGGTATATTTTAACGTCGTTAATTAAATAATTATTAATATAAAATAATTGCCTCCATCAACGATCACTTTTATTATGAATGTTTTTGTAAACATTTTACACGACTTCCTTGTTAATAATTCAAAAAATTACTTAGTAAATACCACTATTTCTTAAAATCTACTGTGACACTTGTTTCGACTTTCTTGGTTTGTCCAGACAAAGCCCTTCCTTGTCCAACTTCAAACTTCAGACATGGTCAATCTATGCATACAAACAGATGTGCAGCCAATCGAAACGCGTGATTTTACTACAACATTTAGATGCTTGCATATAACACAAATGATTTCACAAGTGTTAGTTTGGCATTCTTAAGTGGCGACCAGTATGCGTATACGTTGGAGGCACGAAATGGTAATGTTGGCTCCTGGAGTTCGTGGGCCAAAGCTTTGTGCGATAGTTTCGTCATTCGTGCGAGTTTACTCTTTCAACAATATTCTAACTTTATGATGGGATTTATGGACTGATTTAGGTTAGGGACGCATCATGGGATAATGAATTTTTCACAGGATCGATCGATAATTAAATATTGATGTATTGAGGTTAGCAATAATCCTTGAAGGCTGTAGAAAATATACGTAGTAAAATAATGGACATATCTCAATAGGGATGGGTTTCAAAGGGCACTTGGAATGGACCTTGATATTTTATCAACTAGATGTCGTGAATCTATAAAATTGTTTAGGATGGGATTAATAATTTATAATGCGATTTACAATAGGTACTTCTAGAGTTTTTATTGTCAGCGCGAGGTTAGCGCGGGTACATTGTGTAACAACGTGCAGCAGAGCAAATTGTAAATTAATATCTAGATGTTCAATTATGGTGTATAAGGCCTTAATGGGTTTATTATAATTGGTA
This sequence comes from Brachycentrus maculatus, assembly GCF_059751285.1. NCBI lineage: Eukaryota > Metazoa > Arthropoda > Insecta > Trichoptera > Brachycentridae > Brachycentrus > Brachycentrus maculatus. The sequence goes on along the minus strand of NW_028281186.1, from coordinate 299,689 downwards.
TCCAATATAGCAAATCAATAATAACTAAAAAAATAGAAAAACAAATTTATGAGGCGAATATGGTTAGTAATAATAATAAAAACAGAGGAAGACTGAAAAAAATTGGCATGATCAAGTATTTCAAATATTTAAAACTGGTCAGGAGTCGAGTCGAAATAATCGACGGGTATGTATGAGAATATGCATGAAGAGGCGAATAATGTTTGCAAAGACAGAATGGTGTGGCGTTCTATATTCTCTGCCTACCCCTGCGGGAAAGCGGCATGATGGATAATTTGTTATTTTTAGATTTGGCGTTTAATTTGTAGAAGTCTATTTTAATTTATATATTAAATGTTAAAATCAAACACTGATTTTTTGAGTATGCTAAATTTTTTTTTAAAGTTATAATTTTTTCTTAGTAGACTCAAAAAATCTGTGTTTGATTTAAAAATTAATACATAAATTAAAATGGAGTTGTACAAATTAAACGCCAAATCAATAAATACGTTGTAAATAATTGTATTTAATTGTTAAAAACACATTACTTTAAAAATGCCATAGCGAGGCGAAAAAATTGTCACAAAACTAATTTTTGTGTTCTTTGCAATAAAATACAATAACACTTAATAAAAAGATAATTATTTAATTAGTTTTTCCGGGTGATTTTTGAAATTTGTTTGGCATAATTTTCCGCTGCTTCCTTACTTTGCCCATTAAGTAACCGTTTATCACAAGAACGCACAGTGATTCGCCCAGAACAAGCCAGCAAGACAAAAGTCAATTCAATGAATCGACTTATTGATGATAACATGATAATAACAACCCCCCATTAGTCACAATTCCAGGTAATTATTATGGCAAATATTCCAGAACGATGAGTCATAAGCGGTTGAAATGAAGTGATAAGGTTATTCCTTTTTTGTAAACAATTTAGTTGCTATTTTGCAGTGCTTTCAATAACATCTTACAAGACTTGAAGTGAAGAATGTTACTATTGCTGTAATGGATTTTACTTAAGAGGGTATGAATTTTTTTATTTTATTTTAAATTTGGTTCAAATGCACGACAGTATGAGTTATGATAGAGTTTGAAAAACTACGTAAAAATTGTATTTTTTTTTTTCGTTTTAAATTTTTGAACGTATGCATCTTTTTGTCCCCAGATGTATCCAGGCTAATTTTTTGATATTATGTAGCTACATTCATTAGCTATACAACGATATATAATTTTTATAAGACATATAGTAGCAATTTTCATTTATTAATTTTTTTCAGATCGTGAGTGCTCTCTCTCGAAATTAGAACTATATGAAGAATGGCGGAAACATGCGAAAAAAGAACGAATTTTTCGTCTGATGGATTTTATTATTAAAAAATTTAGTGTTACGGATATGATTTTTGATTCAAAGAAGCATTTACTGATAAAATTTTAAAGTGTTTCGTCAAAATTCTCTGAAAAGTGGGCTGCAGCTAATATGAAGACGAACCATTTTTTAAACAAAAATAAAAATTGGTTAGAGGGCGTAGATGTAAAATTTAATATAAAAATGCATCATCCCTGCGCTTCTTCATCATCTGGAGGAAGTCAGCCTCAAGTCTAGTACACAGTACGGTGGTTTTTAAAACATTCATTCTTCCAGTCGGGGAGCTCTCGGAAGAATCTCAAGAGGCCCGAAATAAAGATTGTCGTAGATTCCGCGAGCACCATACTAGGAAACTGTCACGTACTTCCACGAATACAGATTTATTGAATATGCTTTTGAAAACATCCGATCCTGTAATTAACTCACTCAGAGAAGTACCTAGAAAGAGAACCGATAAATTACCGTTGGAAGTTCTGAATTTAATTGTCCTGCCTTCAATAGCAGAACATCAGGTGGCAAATAACTTTCATCCATGTAACGATGGTGATTATTTAATATCTGATTCGTCTGATTGTGAGATTGATGATGAGTCGTGATAATGATTATTAGTCTTGTGTATTATTTATTAATGTTATTCTTTGTTTATTTCTGTAATCTAAATTATTTCCGTAAAGTATATACATAGGTACAATAACAATAACTAAAGGGGGCTTCTGACAGCGACAGTTTAATCGCATTTTATGATAAAAATTGCTGTAATTCTACAATAATATAGGGAAATAATTATTTGCCTACCACAGGTTTAATTTTTTGTTTAATCATTATTTAAGAATTAACGCGATTTTGGTCATAAAATGCCATTGATGTGTGACTATCGGAGGCCCTCACAAGTTGATTGTATAGTAAGATAATAGATATATGGAGTTTAATTGAAGAAAACCGAAATGAAATTAAGTATATACTTCCTTTACTCATCAATTTCTATTAATTTAATTTTCATTTAGAAAAAAGTTTTGGGTTTATGGTAGATGAAATTAATGTAGACTGTACATTTTCCAAACAACTAGAAAATACTGCGTCAATGGTACAGCCTGATCTAGTTGTAAACTGATATTGGACAATGTTACATTTTAACATTAAATTTTCATCCATGTTTTAAGTATTTTCATTATTCTTCTAACCCTTATCCACACCCAATGGTGCATAGGGCACTACATCGTACTGGCGCAGTGTAACCTTGATCGTTACATAAAGTCAAGGTGATCACTCCCGCGCTTCAGGGACCAGTCCAGGGTAATATTAAATAAATATTAGAGTGTTAGTTTACTAATATTTCTTTTCACCCCCCTCCTCTAGGAATCGAACCCAGTACTTCCAGCACAGTAGCTAAGCACGCTAACCATTACACTTCGGAGGCGGACTATTTGCATTATTTATTTATTTATTTATTGGAAAACCAACAGAATATTTACAAAATATAATAAAAAATTCCAATTACAGGTTTTCACTTAAAAGTAATCTAAAAGAACTATCATGTACATAAGTACATATTTTCATACAATATTATATTTTTACAATGATAACTTTTAAACGAGATCATAAAATAAGTACTTAACCCTTTCTCGGGTGATCATTGTAAAGTTAAATAGATTGGGTGATAAATTTCTAAAGAGGTGAGCGTAGCCGAGTAGAGAATTACACAAGTGTATAAATGTGGAGGTTCTCACCAAAAAGTTACAATTCCAATATTGCACAAAAAATCCTCTAAATGCAAATTTGTTCTGTTTACTTATCGAAATCTGAATCTATGCTGCGACAAAACGTGACCAATCCTGTGTAAAACCAATATAAAATCTATTTTTAACTTAAGTTTAACTTGGTAAATTACTTAACTATTTCTTAAAATCTACTGTGACACGTGTTTCCATGCATTCCGCATCATTTTCAAACACCGTATGTGAAAATAATGATGGCGAATGCATCGAAACACGTGTCACAGTAGATTTTACGAAATAGTGGTATTTGCTTAGTATAAACTTAAATTAAAAATGGATAGATTTAAACACAAAGTGACTGCCGAATCAATTAATGAAACAATATGAAATCAGCAAGAATCAAAAACAATAAATATGGGAGTCGAACACTGCAATATATCGTTCCAAACATTTTTAATTTGTTGCCGACGGAGTTAAGAGGTCAAAATAAAATATGGAACAATAGCAAAATAAAGGAATGGGTAAATGATCAAGAGTTAATTCTATGAAAATCGTTTATATTCTTAATTTTCTCTCTTTTTTGTATGTATATTAGGTTAAAATATATAAAAACAATAAAAATGTATGTAAAAATAACTCCTCCGACAAGACACACAAGGTGGCTTGGTGGGTCTCTGCAATTTTTTTTTTTTAATATGTTTAAAATTGTTCTTTAAATAAATGTATACTATTTATGTAGACAAAAAAGTAAAAATTAAATCGCACCAAAACGTAACAATTTTATAAGCTAGAATTCCTGAGTAGTTAAATTCATTTATAGTGGAAATGTGACATTTTGGTGTGGACCTCCACAAATGTATCTTCGTAAGTCCAACGATCATCCCCCTTTGTACACGGCCGCGCCGGCGTTTAGGAAGGATTTACGTCGGCCCGCTTTCCCGAGAACTTTTCCAATGATAAATAATTCATTAGGCGAGTTATCCGCCTCGACCGTGTATCGGGGATGTGTTTCCACTGCATACTGGGCTTGCGCAAGTCGTGAGTAGAGTTGTCGCCGGTTAAGAATGCCAAACTCTCATAGGGTGACCTTGGTGAAAAAATACATATCAGTGTATGAAAACATGAGCGTTCTTTTGTTTTATGCATGCAGAAAGCAACATTGTTGCATAGCGAAATAAAAATAAATAATGAGTATAAAAAAATTGAAATAACATTTGGAAAATATTTGTATTACATACTGAATACGTATATTGAAAAGGTATATTTTAACGTCGTTAATTAAATAATTATTAATATAAAATAATTGCCTCCATCAACGATCACTTTTATTATGAATGTTTTTGTAAACATTTTACACGACTTCCTTGTTAATAATTCAAAAAATTACTTAGTAAATACCACTATTTCTTAAAATCTACTGTGACACTTGTTTCGACTTTCTTGGTTTGTCCAGACAAAGCCCTTCCTTGTCCAACTTCAAACTTCAGACATGGTCAATCTATGCATACAAACAGATGTGCAGCCAATCGAAACGCGTGATTTTACTACAACATTTAGATGCTTGCATATAACACAAATGATTTCACAAGTGTTAGTTTGGCATTCTTAAGTGGCGACCAGTATGCGTATACGTTGGAGGCACGAAATGGTAATGTTGGCTCCTGGAGTTCGTGGGCCAAAGCTTTGTGCGATAGTTTCGTCATTCGTGCGAGTTTACTCTTTCAACAATATTCTAACTTTATGATGGGATTTATGGACTGATTTAGGTTAGGGACGCATCATGGGATAATGAATTTTTCACAGGATCGATCGATAATTAAATATTGATGTATTGAGGTTAGCAATAATCCTTGAAGGCTGTAGAAAATATACGTAGTAAAATAATGGACATATCTCAATAGGGATGGGTTTCAAAGGGCACTTGGAATGGACCTTGATATTTTATCAACTAGATGTCGTGAATCTATAAAATTGTTTAGGATGGGATTAATAATTTATAATGCGATTTACAATAGGTACTTCTAGAGTTTTTATTGTCAGCGCGAGGTTAGCGCGGGTACATTGTGTAACAACGTGCAGCAGAGCAAATTGTAAATTAATATCTAGATGTTCAATTATGGTGTATAAGGCCTTAATGGGTTTATTATAATTGGTATCCAATATAGCAAATCAATAATAACTAAAAAAATAGAAAAACAAATTTATGAGGCGAATATGGTTAGTAATAATAATAAAAACAGAGGAAGACTGAAAAAAATTGGCATGATCAAGTATTTCAAATATTTAAAACTGGTCAGGAGTCGAGTCGAAATAATCGACGGGTATGTATGAGAATATGCATGAAGAGGCGAATAATGTTTGCAAAGACAGAATGGTGTGGCGTTCTATATTCTCTGCCTACCCCTGCGGGAAAGCGGCATGATGGATAATTTGTTATTTTTAGATTTGGCGTTTAATTTGTAGAAGTCTATTTTAATTTATATATTAAATGTTAAAATCAAACACTGATTTTTTGAGTATGCTAAATTTTTTTTTAAAGTTATAATTTTTTCTTAGTAGACTCAAAAAATCTGTGTTTGATTTAAAAATTAATACATAAATTAAAATGGAGTTGTACAAATTAAACGCCAAATCAATAAATACGTTGTAAATAATTGTATTTAATTGTTAAAAACACATTACTTTAAAAATGCCATAGCGAGGCGAAAAAATTGTCACAAAACTAATTTTTGTGTTCTTTGCAATAAAATACAATAACACTTAATAAAAAGATAATTATTTAATTAGTTTTTCCGGGTGATTTTTGAAATTTGTTTGGCATAATTTTCCGCTGCTTCCTTACTTTGCCCATTAAGTAACCGTTTATCACAAGAACGCACAGTGATTCGCCCAGAACAAGCCAGCAAGACAAAAGTCAATTCAATGAATCGACTTATTGATGATAACATGATAATAACAACCCCCCATTAGTCACAATTCCAGGTAATTATTATGGCAAATATTCCAGAACGATGAGTCATAAGCGGTTGAAATGAAGTGATAAGGTTATTCCTTTTTTGTAAACAATTTAGTTGCTATTTTGCAGTGCTTTCAATAACATCTTACAAGACTTGAAGTGAAGAATGTTACTATTGCTGTAATGGATTTTACTTAAGAGGGTATGAATTTTTTTATTTTATTTTAAATTTGGTTCAAATGCACGACAGTATGAGTTATGATAGAGTTTGAAAAACTACGTAAAAATTGTATTTTTTTTTTTCGTTTTAAATTTTTGAACGTATGCATCTTTTTGTCCCCAGATGTATCCAGGCTAATTTTTTGATATTATGTAGCTACATTCATTAGCTATACAACGATATATAATTTTTATAAGACATATAGTAGCAATTTTCATTTATTAATTTTTTTCAGATCGTGAGTGCTCTCTCTCGAAATTAGAACTATATGAAGAATGGCGGAAACATGCGAAAAAAGAACGAATTTTTCGTCTGATGGATTTTATTATTAAAAAATTTAGTGTTACGGATATGATTTTTGATTCAAAGAAGCATTTACTGATAAAATTTTAAAGTGTTTCGTCAAAATTCTCTGAAAAGTGGGCTGCAGCTAATATGAAGACGAACCATTTTTTAAACAAAAATAAAAATTGGTTAGAGGGCGTAGATGTAAAATTTAATATAAAAATGCATCATCCCTGCGCTTCTTCATCATCTGGAGGAAGTCAGCCTCAAGTCTAGTACACAGTACGGTGGTTTTTAAAACATTCATTCTTCCAGTCGGGGAGCTCTCGGAAGAATCTCAAGAGGCCCGAAATAAAGATTGTCGTAGATTCCGCGAGCACCATACTAGGAAACTGTCACGTACTTCCACGAATACAGATTTATTGAATATGCTTTTGAAAACATCCGATCCTGTAATTAACTCACTCAGAGAAGTACCTAGAAAGAGAACCGATAAATTACCGTTGGAAGTTCTGAATTTAATTGTCCTGCCTTCAATAGCAGAACATCAGGTGGCAAATAACTTTCATCCATGTAACGATGGTGATTATTTAATATCTGATTCGTCTGATTGTGAGATTGATGATGAGTCGTGATAATGATTATTAGTCTTGTGTATTATTTATTAATGTTATTCTTTGTTTATTTCTGTAATCTAAATTATTTCCGTAAAGTATATACATAGGTACAATAACAATAACTAAAGGGGGCTTCTGACAGCGACAGTTTAATCGCATTTTATGATAAAAATTGCTGTAATTCTACAATAATATAGGGAAATAATTATTTGCCTACCACAGGTTTAATTTTTTGTTTAATCATTATTTAAGAATTAACGCGATTTTGGTCATAAAATGCCATTGATGTGTGACTATCGGAGGCCCTCACAAGTTGATTGTATAGTATTAAGAGTAAATTTATTTGTACAATTAATGATGTGTTTAATTGTGTATCCGCCTCCGTAGTGTAATGGTCAGCACGCTCGGCTACCGTTCTGGAGGTCCCGGGTTCGATTCCTAGGGGGGTCAAATAAATAAAAGTGATTTTTTTACTCGAATATTTATTCCATATTACCCTGGACTGGTACCTGAAGCGGAGGGCTGATAACCTTTCCTTCGTGTGTTAACGATCAAGATAACACTGCGTTTGTATGATGCAGTGCCCTATGCACCATTGGGGTGCGGATGAGGGTTTGTTTTAATTGTGTAAATTATGTATTTTCTTGTTATAACAATACTGATTTTTTTTTAATACTTTTTTATTTCGTACTTTAGTTTTTTTAAATTAAAATATTCCGAAAGCTTCAGAATTATCAAACAATGCATAATTATTCGAAAAACCAATGAAATAATATTGATCAATACCAGAACAATCAAATCGTAGAATAAAATGTTTTTGTCCACCTAGCTTGTTCTGGGTGAATCACTGTGGAACGTGGTAAAAGTCAATCGTGTAACACGTTCCGCGGGTAACACACATTGGCGAAATAAGAAACTACGCCAGGGGGCTGCGTAATACTAATCTGCGCTACTAAGCACGGAAATGCGATCGGCAACCTTCCTCGGGCTCCGTAATCCCTAGCAAAGCGCTACTGCCAATACAAACAACTTGGAATGAAACCACCAGCAAGTCAACAGGTTATCGAATCCGGCGGATTATTTTATGAGGTCGGGACGCCGAGAAATGTTGATTTATCGCAAAGCTTGAAACTTACTAAGATTGGATACTGTATTTCATGACTTACATACTTTTATCACATGGCGAATCTTTCCACACGTGTAAAATATCGAGTTTCGATAAAGGCGAAATAGCAAATAATAAAGAGCTTATCAGTTGTGTATGTAACATATTCAATCTTACATGAAACATTAATTTGACCTCATTATAAAACAGCTTGAGGAAAAAATAATATGAAAATAACTCCTGTAATTAGAGATAATCCAGATTTTATGAACAAGTATTTGGACACACTCAAAATGTTGTAATCTTCTCAAATCACCTTCCCAGAATCCGGAATCATCTCAATGTTATATTCAAAATTAGGTTTTTTGTTTTTTTTTTATTATTATTTTACTCTACAATATCATGTAGTTGTAAACTAAATATGATTCCAATATATTAGACTCAATGCTTTATTATCAATCAATGTAAAGACTAACTAACCATCACGGCGCTTCCCGCAGGGGAGGGCAGAGAGAACAGAGCGCCATTCCAATCTGACTGGAGACAATCATAGCCTCTGCATTTTTATGCATCTCCTCATACATACCCGCCGATTATCCCAACTGCTGACCTGTTCACTTTCAAGTACTTGAAATACTTCAAGACATGACTTTTCTGCTTCTTCTTCTGCTTCTATTTCCAACTACATTTGGCGCATAAATTTACTCTACAGTTTTTTCTTCACTCATTCAATTCACATGCCCAAACCATTTCAACAAACCTTTCTTAATCTAATCAATAATACTAATCTCATCGTTGTATTCCTTTCTTATATTACCATTCGAACATGTAGCATACATCTCTCTCTGGACATTTATTTGGTAAGTGCTTCCCTTCTTAGTATTTTTTTAAACACTTGTATATACCACTTAATGAGTTTTATTTCATTACACCCGACTAGTTTCGAAAACTACAGATGTTTTCATCTACAGTCAAATTTTACTTTTCAACTGTAAGTGTTTTCGTTCACCAGGGAAAAGTGGTATTACACAACGGCATTACAGTGGTGTTTTATATATTTAAAAAAAAAATTATTATGTCATTCCACAAAGTTAATGCCGAATCAATAAATAATACTCTTGTTAATAAGTAGTTTATGACCATTTTATTTGCTCGGTTGTAATTTGCACATCACATCGAACTGAGCTAACAAGCAACAATTGTACTGCAGAATAGGAGGTTTATTACGAAAGCTCTCGCTCTGAATAATTCGGTTTAGTAGTTTAATACCTTTCTCTGTGTGCTAATTTATGAGCGCCTTGCTTCTTTGTTTTATCAGGCACGGCATTTAGCCGTTAATTTGACCGGATGCTGCCTACCTTATAACACAGTGCTCACGCGGCCAAAGGTGCGAACCATTCGCAAAGTGGTATAATCATTTGCATGTTTTAATGATGACCTTTTGCCTTGGTCGAGTAAATAGAGTAGAGAAACAAAGAGCAATAATAGGAAGATGGATTGACTTTATTACCGGCTGCGGTTACTGATTGAAGCGATCTATGAAATGCAGTTGCGAAGCATCCACTGCCTGCCATTCTATGGTAACTGATACCAGTCATTATCTGTCATTCGTTGATGTATTGAGATGGTTAAGTAATATTTATCATTGAACGTAACTCGAGAATCGTAAAAACAAATTAGATTTTATCTGTTGTTTTCTGGACACACAAAATACAATGTTGTAAGTAAAACAATAACTGGTCAAATTGAAAATCGTATTTTCAAGACGCGTCCAAGGCGTATGTAAAATAATGCGGGAAGAATCTTACATACATTTCATGAAGTTGTGTGCTGAGTAAAAAAAACTTCAACTTGCGAGTGAAATAAGGCGTCAATCGAAGGAAATTTCCTCCGAAATTTGAGTATTGTGGTTGTCAATCATGGGTAGAATGGTAAATGTTGCACGCGTATAGAATGATAATTTGAACCAGGCATATGACAGTTCGTAATACCTATAAATGCCCAGACTTCCATATCATTATACATCTATGATGCAATATCAATATAAATAGATTTATAAAAATAATAAGACTATTATGCAAATAATAATACATATTGAAATGTATTTTTTTGATTAGGCATATAATCTAACACTTTGTAAATTAACATAAACTACAACAAATTTTAAACCTAGTCAAATTAACGAATATAAAAAATGTACAGGTAGGTACCCTGGTTAACGGAAGGCTGCTGCGTTCTCTACCGATTTTCGAAGAGCGCCGGCAATTTACCGGAATATATATTTTATAAGGGTACGATAAAGGAGACGAGGACAAGTCTAATATGTTTTTGTTGTTGTTGTATGGAATCGTTACAATTATACAGTCAATTGTGAATACGCGCAATGGAGTACCAGGGCGTCATAAAAACGGGGAGAAGAAATCAAAACGGGATCGAGAATACACGGCGGAGCCTTTTCATATTTTAATTCGTCCGGGTGACAATGGAAAGAAAGCTGACACGGTTGCATGTTATTAAGTAAGAGGTGTCGCGCAAGGCGAGTGCGCCATTGTGCGCAGAGCAATCCACGGTTAGGCACGTCAGGAACCGGGTCACAATTTCCGATTTGTAAAACACATGCGGACAAAAAAATTACCATCGTCGAGAAATGGGTCGCCGGTTGAAAAATACATTTGCATATCGGTACAAAGGTGGGTGATGCTACCGAAACCATGGCGACTCTTACTCTGTGCAATCGTGTACTTATTGCTTGTGTGATTAATGTGAGTTATGAACTGTCATTGGCTGATTTGAGTGATGACTTAATACACTGTGAAACATTCACCATTCTACCCACGATTGAGAACCACACCATTCAAATTTCTTTCAGAGTTATATAATAAAATAAGAACTAAATATTTAGTTTTTTCAAGTATATTTTATTTGGCAAATTTTAACTGTTTTTCAACAGTGTTTTATAGAACAATATACGTGGAAAAACCTATTATGAAAAAAAATATTAATAAAGTGCAGTATCGTCCACCTCTGTAGTGCAATGGCCAGCACGCTCGGCTACCGTTCTGGAGGTCCCGGGTTCGATCCCCAGGAGGGTTCAAATATATATAAGTGATATTTTCACTCAAAATATTTATTCAATATTACCCTGGACTGGTACCTGAAGCGGACGACTGACCACCTTTCCTTCACGTGTTTACGATCGCGTTTATATGATGCAGTGCCCTATGCACCATGTTAGTACAAACTTAAATCTATTTTCATGCTCAAATTGAAAAAAAAAACAAGAAATAATGTTTTGCGTAAAAAAGTTACATTTCAAAGAATTCATTACAAAAATAAAATATTAAAAAAATATGGGTAAAAAATATCTTACTTATTATAAATATTATTATAAATATTATATAACTGGAACTGTTATAGTAAAATCTTCAATAAGGAAATGTGTTATCCAATACAACATTCAACATGGCTATGAAATCATTTACGTTATTGGAAGAACGATAACCTCATTCCTGAAACCAGGTGAGGGATACGCAGTACACAACTCGAGGAATTTATTATGAAACTTTTGTGTTACAAAGGACAGCTTTTCAATCAGTTTCTATCGACCTAGGAGCTAATTGATGGTGTCAAGTGTGACTTCTCTCTGGCATGAATAATATTACGATAGATCTAATCATAATATTCACATTTGTAACGTCAATAATGCATAAATTATACAGGTTTTGGTACACTAATGCCATCTCTTGGGATGGTCATCAAAAATTGATGGTCTGATCCATAATTTGGACACAAAATAGAAAAAAAATGTCGCTATGATAAACTGCCTGGACATTTATTAATAAATTAGTAAAAATATATAAACATATAAAAATAGGACTGATATGATGAGAGGGGAACTCATTTTCATTATCAAATATTTCTCATTGATCCTGATAAAAACTAATTGAGTCATATTAAACTTTACAATCTTTAATACTGATGTAATTTTTTTTCAAGGGACACATAAGTTTTGTACAAATGACCCAAGTCATTACGCGTACAGGCATGCGATCCCGAGTGCTCTGACCAATACTGCTATTATTGGCCTTTATTTCATTTATATCATCAAACTATTCCTTTAAATGTTTTCCAGTCTTCTCCCGGATTTTAACTGCAGGAATGATCACTTTGCGTTCGTATAATTAGTGATGAAAGTGAGTCGATTCGATGTGGTGCCCTATACACCATATGTGTGCAGATATGAGATCAAATAAAATAAACAGTATAGTTGAAAACTCATGGTTGCAGTAAAAGCGGAAGAATGTAAGGCTACAATGTACACGTAGTATTAAGGTACAAGAATTATTTTTACGTAAAAATGAATTACATTTTGGACAAAATTTATTATCTATTAGACACGATATTAGCGCGTAAAATAAAAATAATTTAACAAAAACATTTCTCTTCTCAGCCGATACGTTTAGTAAAAAAGTAAAAACCAACTGGAAAAGAATCATTTACATAAATAAACCATCACATAAAATAACCAAAAAAATTCCCTCATAATATAAAACCAGCATTTAACACAAAAAATAATTTAACTGAAAATTTTAAAACACAAAGTAATCCTGGAAATATATTAGACAATAGTAGCATATATAAATTAAACTGCGACTGTGGAAGTTCGTACATTGGTATGAATTCCAGAAAATTCAAAACAAGAATAAGGGAACATAAATTATGTTTGAGAAATGATATTTTTCTCGGAATTCGCTAACCATTTAATAGATAATGATCACAAATTAAACCACAATAACGTAGAAATCCTAAAAATAATCAATAAGAAAAGCCATAAACTGCATTTTGACACAAAAGAAATTCATAAAAATATAAATAACAATAAACCTATAATTAACAATATGACAATGACTAAAGCCTCCCCCTATTGTCTATGTTCCACTGATGAGAAATAAAATAAAAACTTAAATAAATAAATAAAAATAAGAAACCGCTCCTACCCCTTCAACCTTCCCCAAGGAAGTCCCAAGGACCCAATTTTAAAATTTAGAATTAGCTTCACATACGGTGTTTGAAAATGATGCGGAATGCTTCGAAACACGTGTCACAGTAGATTTTAAGAAAAGGTGGTATTTACTAAGTAAAACATATTTTTTTTTTAAAGTTAATATATCGGATGCAAGAGGGTCGGGGATATTGAAAAAAATGGTAACAAATGGGAAATTATAATGAATTGATAAAAATGTTATCGAACAGTACTTGAAGCAGAGAGCTGTTTGGAACGTAAATCTATCAAAAAAGTTAACTTTAGCGAGTGGTTTTGGGTGGTGGACAACATTTTCGGTTAAAAACGAAAAGAAAAAAGAGTTATATTTGAAATGTTAACAATAGAACATAAAGACTCCTAATAGTCACAATAATACAGTGCTGATTTAAACGAGAACGCAGAATGAAATGGTGCAACTAAACCTAGTTATGCAATGTTAGTTTGGCGCACTTTCTCTATTGTAATTTAATGCGATAATAGGTAGTATTATTTACAATGTAAAACTTTTTTTAAGTGTAAAATTTCGAAAGTAAAATAATCCTTAATTTCGATAAACATGACACATTTCCGCATTCATTACTAAAAACACAGCGATGAGATTTAAAAAAAGGTAGGTTTGCTTAAAATAATTTTTGCCAAATAAATCTAAGACTTTTCTACATATTTGTTGATTTGTAGAAAGCGTATGATCGAATTGATATAACGAAGTTATGAAAGGTACTATCTGAGTATAGTGTAAGCCCGCCTCCATAGCGTAATGGTTAGCGCGCCAGGCTATGCTGGAGGTCCGGGTTCGATTCCCAAGAGGGTCACATAAATATTAGTGATTTTTCATACTAATATTTATTTAATATGACCCTGGACTGGTACCTGAAGTGGAAGGCTGATCACCTTTCCTTCGTGTATTTAACGATCAATATAACACTGCTTCTATACGATGCAGTGCCCTATGCACCATTGGGGTGCGGATAAGAGTAAGATGAAGAAGATAGTGTAAGCAGTAAACTTATCTAAGGTATTGCAGCCTTGTACGAGGCTAACTCTGAATGCATTAAACCAAGTGGTTTTTTATCATCTTGGTTTAGCATCTCTAAAGTTGTTAAACAGGGAGGTGTAATGTCGCCGCGGCTGTTTAATGTATACACGGACAATTGCATGAAAGAACTGAAAGGTTTAAATGCAGCTGAAATGAACGATTTGCCTGTTGCCTATTGTATGCTGAGTGCTTATTGCCGATATTGATGATGATTGATGAGAAAGATGTATGAAGTGTGCAGGGAAAGTGAATTGATAAAGAATTTTTAGAAATCTTTATTTTAATATTAAGAGGTATCTCTAGGTCTAGGTTCGGATAAGAAAATTGTGATGATGTAGATGATTTATTTCAGATCTAGTATGTTTTCTAAGGATGAAGAGACTGAGAAATATAAAGAAAGCAGAGAAAATCTAGCAACATAGTGTAAAACGCATTAAAATAATTTACCAAACAAAAGTCTCAGATGAATATTATCGATAATTTTTTTTAAGATGTGTTGAGTTGGTTTAGACATGTGGAACGAATGAGCGAGGAAAGGACGGTAAAACAAAACATCAATCAATGATGCGGTAAACTTGTCATAATCAAATACTTCACATATTGGAAGTAGATAGGTCAGGAGTCGGAACGATCGACGGGTATGTATGAGGAGGTGCACGAGTGCGTAGTATAGGAAGAATGAATGCAAACGCAGAGAAGTGCAGCGCTTTATCCTCTCAGCGCACTTCTACAGCGGGATGCATAGTCAATTAGTTTAGAACGATGGAGCGTACTATATATCCGTTAGTCTTTAAAGTAGCTTACTGCAAAGAATGATCGACGGGTATGTATGAGGAGGTGCACGAGTGCGTAGTATAGGAAGAATGAATGCAAACGCAGAGAAGTGTAGCGCTTTATCCTCTCAGCGCACTTCTACAGCGGGATGCATAGTTAATTAGTTAAGAACGATGGAGCGTACTATATATCAGTTAGTCTTTAAAGTAGCATACTGCAAAGTAAAGGAAAATTTAGAAAATGTGCGGAAAGATTTACGTATCCCTGCCTAGGATATAAATCTCTTGAATATAAGAAGTGTGTCTCCTTCTGTTACGGAAACTAAGCAACCGAGTTTGATAAATGGTCCGCACGTCACGGTCCTTCCTTTGAACCAGATTCCCAGAATTCAACAGCGTAAACAATTCGCGCTGAATTCGGAAAAAGAGTCCAACCATCCCCGGTACGGATTCCAGAAAGCGTTCAAGAAAATTACTTTTTTTACCAAGTGGTAAGCAGGTTTTAAACGGGAAGAAGCTAAAGGGGCACCGAATGAAAAGGACGTCTAAGAGCCTTGTGAAACGTATTCCAGAGTGAGTAACTTTTGGATAAATCTACTCGGCTCGTTGTGGTGAGGTTCGCCCCTTCCCCCATCTAGTAAATATAGCTCGACCGAGGCCATGGGCGGAATCAGCCTTCGCAAAAGCTCAAGGTTCTCTGCCTACACGAGTCTACTGGAAACTACACACACAAATGGCTGGCATAAAGCTCCGGGTAGAAATAATATTCTGGAATTATCCAGACGCTTTTGTCTTACGCGACTCGCGTTCTCGGGAAATTATACGTTTATTTCAATTTCAGAATATTTAAATATACCGAAAATTTTCAATAGACTGAAGACAACTTTTATACTTTTTGATACCACAACAAAGACGAAGAAACATTTGAAACTCTGGGTATTTACAGGGCTTACAGCCTGTCGTAGGCTGGTTTTAAGAGATCACTTTATACAGCGTCAAATTCACCATTTAACACATGATTCATAACCACACTACTCAAATTTTGAAACTCAAATACATGTCGCCACCGTCGGAATGTATAGTTCTCTTACAGCTTACGGGATATCTTTCTTCCCTCTCGTGTAACGAAATGTACCTCATAAACGTGACGCGTCCTTGAAATTTCACCCTCGATTTCCGTTCAATTATCGAATAGCCGCATAAAAAGTTTGGCTTAAATAAATTGTAAAATGGCACAAGATTATAGATAGGAATACAACATGATGCATAGGTTGTAGTATAAAATTATAAAAAAAGTACTTACTTTGAGAAATCGGCGCAAGAGGTCACTCCTCCACTTCCGGCAATCCAAAATGTAGTCTAAAACAAACAACATTATGTACCATTAGTCAACGGTTAAGAAAGCTACAGTGGTCTAAGGAATAAAAGGAAAGATGAAAATAGAATATATAACTAATACATATTTATATATATATATATATATATATATATATATATATATATATATATATATATATATATATATATATATAAATATATATAAATATATATAAATATATATATATATATATATATATATATATATATATATATATATATATATATATATATATATATATATATATATATATATATATATATATATATATATATATATATATATATATATATATATATATATATATATATATATATATATATATATATATATATATATATATATATATATATATATATATATATATATATATATATATATATATATATATATATATATATATATATATATATAAAACATAATATTTAATAATTAAAAAATAAAATAGTGTGTAACTTGTCACTATCAAAAATTAAAAAAAAGAAGAAGAAAAAATCGCTCTCTAAGCACAAGAGCTCAGTCTCTTTTTTGGAGAGGATCAGCCAACTAAAATTTTACGATTGTATTAAGTAGAAATGTATAGAAAATGTGGTAGTGATTGTCCTGACGAAGAGACGGGTACGTCTCGAAACCGGTAGACATAAAAATCTCGGTGAGTAATTATATACTAATATTATTAACATATTTGTAAAAAAATAAATAAGTAAAAGTGACTAACCACAGAGTAAATGTTTTAAATATTAATAATATTGAGAATATAGAAATTGTATTCAATTGCGTAAAAAATGTAACTACACATACTACTAAAACTATAGGATATGAATTATTTACAAAAATTACATAAAATAAGTCACATAGCTTGTTTTTAATCCGCATCTAATTTTTCTGAAAATAATAAAATCGCGTGTAAAAATGTGTTGAAAAAAATAACTGTGACAAAAATAACTGCTCGAGAATTCCAGCAAGATGTTCCCGTTAAACTTAAAATTCCGGTACGTTAATTTACAATGATGCATCAGTTATATTTTGTAAATTCCCCTGAGAATAAAGAGATGAGAAAATGCTAAATATGTTAACATCAAACGAATTTTAATTTTAGAGCAAAATATTTCGTTATATTGTAAAAAATAATTAACTGCTTACTTCGAAAGAGCTTCGTGTCCTTCCTCCAGTAAAATTTCTTCCAATAAAATTTGTTAACATTAAATTTTGATAACGAAGTGAATATTGATTCATCAAACGGTCTTTTTTAATAAAAAAACAAAAAAACGAGGTGTCAAAAAATGATGCGTAATGCATCGGAACACGTGTAACTATAGGATATGTTTTAAAGGAATACTGGTATTTACTAAGTGAAATTTAAATTAAAAACAGAACTTTTGGTTCTGTTTTTAATTTAAAAGAACTTTAGATCGTTCTATATTTCTTGGACTTTTTTATGTATACGAAAATATTTGTTTGTTGAATAATAATGTTTGAGATTTATAAACATAATATTATAAAATAACTAGTTCTTCAAACGAAAAAAAAATCTGCCGAATAATACTGTTTAAAATTTATATTATAAAATCAACTATTTTTTCTATATTTTTATTTTTTTTTTAATGAACAAAAAACCATTTATGTGTTGAAATTAATCAATTTATAAAATAATTTAAAAAAATATATTAGAAAATAACAAGTTCTTTGTATATTATTTTGGCCTTTTTTAAATTAATAAAAATCATTTTTCTGTATTCATTTACCTACTGAAAGGTGCCACAAAAACAGAATCGGTATCGCAGGTTTATTTTCAAAGTACCGAAATAAGTCTCTGAAACATCCGTTATCAAGTCGCTGCGGGCAAATAATGTGGGACGAACATGGCATTCACCCAGCCAGGGCACGTTTCGCCTTCAAGGACTTCAGGGCTCCGGATGCTGGCGGCCTTGGTCGAGGCTGGAGGGCGGAAGGGAGGAACAGATCGATACCCCACACCCTCGCTGCTCGACACCGCCAGGACGGCGAAACGTACCGAGGACGGAACCCTTTGTTCGACTCGTGGAACGGGAGTCCTCTCTCTAGGACTCTTCGCCGGCCTGACAGATTGTCGGGAAGAGGTTTCAGCTTCCATCCCGATTAATTATGTTATAATTCACCCTGATTTCTCACCGCTACAGCAAATCACACAACGGTCTGTTATTCAAAAAGGTTATAATTAATTAACAAAACGTATTAAATTACTTTATTTATTTATTTCGTCATATCGTAGTCGTACAGGAGAAAGTGACCAACTAACAAAACGTAAAATGTTCGGGAGGGCCATTTAAGTCACTTTTGCTTTGCAAGAAAATTAACATCAATACAGTTGGTTATTTTTAACAAGTCAATATATTATACTTCCAAGTTTAAAATCATTTTGGGATTTTTTCATACCAATATTAAGCTAGTAGGATATCAAATAGTCAATTATCACGTTTTTGTAAAAAATGCACTCGGTCTCTTTCTGTTGTATGACTACGATATACATGATTATGAATTACAGATTACACGTATGTGTTCACCGAGTTTTTCCGTGCTGAGGGTACATTTTACTTACATTAAGTTTTTAATCAAATAAATACGATATAATCCCGAATAATGCGATATTCATTTATGAATAGCACTTGGTTTCTATTTTTAACGACTATTGATAGTAAAAATACTGATTTTTTAAAATAATAATGCTTCAATTGTTTGCTAAGATAATAGGGAGCTAAACGGATCGAAGAAACCGATTTGTTATTAAATTTGAAATAAAAATGTTTCCAGAGACAGAGTGGTGTGGCGTTCTATTCTCTCTGCCTACCTGATTAGTCAATTAGTGTTTTTTTATTGAAAAAAAAAAGGATTGATTGCTTTTCAGAATATTTACAGTGCGAAGGTTGTGATATTTTTAAAACCTTTACATGAAAGCGTTACACAGAAACAAAGCATTTGCATTTTATTAAAAATATATATTCCCCGTTCAAGTGTTTCAAACGCACGACAACGTTAAAGGGTGGGGTGGGTTCACGTGTTGTATCGCAAACCGTAAATGAACTTTCTGAGAATAATTCACACTGGAAATTTCGAGATCTTTGAAAGGGTAAAATGAGAAACAAGTTTAAAAATAAACGGCTTTGTTATGTCCCGAGTTAAAAATATCCCTGGAAAATTTAATGCAAGCGAAAAATACAAATTGTATAAATTCATGCATTGAAAATAACTGGAAAACGTCCTTTATAAACGTCTTTTATATTCTTCTATTGACTTCTCAATAGAAGAATATAAAAGTCTAGATACTTAGAGGACGTGCGAACTGAAATAGACTGGTTTCAGTGATCACTTTATACACGCGTAACCATTCACCATTCTGCCCACGACAACCACACTATTAAAAAATTTACACCTCACATATATCGTATAATTGACAAGTTCTGCCATATCGCCCACTCCTTTCAAGAACGTCATAAATCAAAAATCGTCAATTTTCAGCTGTGTATATTTTCGGAATGCCTAAAAAATATACTATATCCCAGCAAAAGCAGCATATTTTAAACTTAATATTTACCCGCTACAGGGCAGAAAGTGTTGTTTTTACATTTAGAAGAAAAGGTATTGTTTAATTATTTTTTGAAATATACTATATATTTTTCAAATGGAGAAAAAACCTTCAGGTTTTACCTTAAAAAATCTATTGCACAGTAAAAAGTTCAATTAGTGGCTTGATATTTATTTTTAATACATTGTATTATATTTTTAAACTTTAAAAACGTTCTCCTGAAAAATCATGTTTTTTGATTTATGACGTTCTTGAAAGGAGTGAGCGATATGAAGTCCTGTCATTAAGGAAAATTCTACCCGAATTACACAATTCACATATTGGATAGACGCCTGAAAACACGATTTTTTTTATGAAACTTGTAATTTGACCAGTTATTTTAATCACAACATTTTGAGTGTGTCGAAATCCCTGTTCACAAATCTTAAGTGAACAAGGATTTAGAAATACTCAAAATGTTGTATATATTTATTTATAATCATTGAATGGGACAATAAAAATTGTAACTGTACCATTATGTGTAATATGTACTTAGTATACGTTTTTTGACTTGTTCGTGTATTTTTTCTTTAAAATTTAACTGACATTGTAAGATTTTTTTCCAAAATAAGATTATTCCTTATCAAGCGACTTGAATCGTTTGTAATATGAGGCAAGTGAAAAACGAAAATCAATAAGAAATGATTTGTAAAATTAACACCGCGTATTACTACGTAAATATAACAACTATTTAGTTTTTTCCACTTACATTTTATTTGACCAGTGACCAGGTTTCGTCGTTACCGACATCATCAGACATAAAACAGTATAATAATAATATTATATCGTGCGTAGAGCGTCGAGAAATCCCTCTCGAGTTTTCTTTGTTTCCAACGTACTTTTTACCGTGTGGCGTAAATAGGTGGAGGGATGAAAATACGAGGAAGATAGAGACCCTAACCGGATATTGCATTCACGCAGGTGAGGATATTCATCTAGGGTCGTTCTCGCACGAAAAGCTGCTATCAGGTAAATTGTGATTCTGGGTAAAAAGTATTTTCTTTTGAGCCTCTTACACGAGCCAAAGCAGATAAGCACTTTTTATAAAGATTTCCCTTTGGCGCAAGATGAATAGACATGAAGAAACATAAGATACCGTTTTGGGCGGCGCCATTAGCCCATGAAATAATTTAGAAGATTAAAAAAAATAAAAGATATGTTTTTAAATTGTATGATAGATACATTAGTTGTAGACTTGGATATCATAATAGAATTTTGTACATAACGTAAAAATAGCGTTGTCATCGTGCAATATTAAGGTAGACTAGAAGTTAGGTAGACGCTCGACGGCGAAACTGGCGTCGCGGGTTCGGTTTCCGCCAATTGCAAAATGAACTCATGAAAGATTTATTTTCCATTGGGCTGGGTGTTTGTGATGTTTCACAAACACTCATTATTTTTTTTTTGTAGAGCAATTTTATATTTTACATTTTAGTTATTATACAGACCTGAATGATGGAAGTTTAACTTCCGAAACATGTAGTCTTTAATAAAACTTAAGTGGTATAAAACAAGTGTTTTCTTTAATCAATGTATTTTTCACATTAAACTTCCCTATCCTTACTATCCTATTTGCAGACAAGGTAGGGGGTCGCGGCTCATTTCTTCGTTTTTTTCAAACATTTTTTCAACGAGGTTATTAAAAAGCATCAATCAAGAAAATAATATCATTTTATTGTAGATGAAACAATCCTCGATTTATCTAATTAGATTTCGAATATGAGAAATTAATTAAGAACGTATTCGCCTAAATTAACGAGCAAAGCCACAAGTAGTTGAGGGGTGAATTTCTGCCTGAGTGGCAACTAGTTTACAGCTTGTGAACAAAGTACTGGGAATTAAAAACACAAAGCTTTATGAAAGTTTTCCTTTCGTATAACTTGTTGAATTCGCTGGGAAGCTTTTTTAGCGCCCGAGGCGTTTGGAGCGGTGCACAAGACAAAAACATTTTTTCCGCATTTGTGATTGTTAAGTGGATTCCTTCAGGTAGGCGTAGATTAGTCATTGCCGGGATGGGTCGACTTTTTTTTCAGGCTACAAATATCAATTGAGGAAAAACGTTATTAAAACTCACTATACATTTAACGGTCAATAATCTCGCGAGGGTGATTCGTTCTTAAGCATTTAGACAATGAATAAAATTATATATCGTTCATTTGGTGCAACTTTGGCGTAATTACACTTTTAGAAATATTACAGGAGATGCCATTCAGACGTTGTAGCAACAGCAATGGCGCTATTTTACTCAATTCTACAATGACACTCACGCCATCTCGCAGCATTTCACCACAAAATCAATTCTGTCAATGTTTCTTCCGATGTAAATAGTTTTTCCGCACATTTTGACATAGTCAACTTGTTTAAAATGTAATTACGTCATTGTTGCACCAAATGAGGGATATGGTTCTGGAACAAATAATTCCACACACATATTAGAAAAAACTGTAATTTTTTATGATATATTCTATGTTCTTAGTAATAAATGTTCAACAATAGGAAAAGAAAACGTTAATTGTAAAGAAAAACAGGTTCTTAAAAAAAATTGAGATACCCGGACTGTTATACATAAAAATAAATATGTGTACTCTTTTGCTCATTTTTACTTTCGTACAACATTTTGAGTGTATCCAAATACTTGTTCACAAAATCTGGGTTATCTCCAATTACAAGAGTTATTTTCATATTATTTTTTAAATCTCAACAAAGATGAAGAAGAATATGGAAGTCTGGGTATTTACGGGGCTGACGACAGTCATAGGCTGGTTTAACTAATCACTTTACATACGTGTAACATTCACCAATTTTACCCATTATTGACAACCACACTACTCAAATTCTTGGAAGTTCTATATATATGAACCAATTTAGAAACCTTGTTCTTGAATCACTAGAACTTCACTAGAGACATCTATTGGTGAGATGTGAAGAAGCTTTTTACTAAGCAGAAACTCTTATATTAGTATGTGAGGTCCAAACCCTGGATTATAATCACACACATGAGAAACGCCAGAAAATACCATTTTCATTTTTATTATTAAGCTTATAATTACACGTGAATGTTACACGTGTGTAAAGTGATCACTTAAACCAGCCTATGACGGTCGTCAGCCCCGTAAATACCCAGACTTCCATATTCTTCTTCATCTTTGAGATTTAAAAAATAATATTTACTTTCGTATATTGTACTTTTGTATATTCGTAGTTCGTAGTAATAAATGTTCAAACAAAGGAAAAGAAAACGTTAAATGTAAAGAAAGTCGGGATCTTAAAATAAATTAGGATCTACGGATTATTCCATAAAAAAAAATATATGGGTACTCTTTTACTCATTTTTTTACTCACATTGTGCTTTTGTATGTGCATTTGTAGTTCTTAGTAAAAAATAAACACAGAAATAAGAAAAAAACGTAAAAGAGAAAAACGGGTTCCTTAAACAAATTAAGATCTCCGGATTTTTATCTCTGAAAATCTTTATATGTATCTCTTTCTGCACATTTTTTAAGGCCAATTTATTAATTTAAGTCTCTAACGAAAACATCTAAATTATTTAAGATCACACACATATATTTTGGGATTTCGTAAATAAAACTTTCCGGCTGTATTGAGAATTTAAAACGCAAATACCCGTGTCTTTTAAATTATAATATTTAAATACAGCGTAAAATAATATAATCGAAGCCAAAACCAGTAAAATGTTGAATTGATTACGCATAATTTGGAGATTAAAGAATTTATCTTCGTCCACAAGCCGATCAACGTTTCAAGCGACCACCAAAATAACTAAATTAGGTTCGACTTAAAGAGGGATTAATTCTGAGGGTATTAAAAGCTGGGTTGATTAGGAAAAACCGGCGGGCAACATAAAATTGGTATTTAGTTCGATCGTGGCAGGTTGATCGGGTAATTCAAAGCAAGCGGTTGGTAGTAACTACTACTAATACCATCACACCGTTTTCGGCAGGGGTAGACAGAGATGATAGGACGCCACACTCTTCTGTCCTGACATACACTCCTAGATTCCTTCACATCCGTGCATCTATTCATACATGGTCTCGGACTTTTGACACCACCAGATTTTAGGTTCTGATTGATCTAATCGTGCTATCTCTTCAATGGCACGAATAAAATGCTCACATTCGCTAACTTAGTCATTCTCTCGTTGTCCATTCGCTCCACATGATTATACCACCTTAAATAATTTCTCTCTTCTAAATCTTTTCAATTATCCCTAGTTCATCCTTACATTCCTTTCTAATATCGTCGTTTTTGAATTCTCTCATACAATGGTTTTTTCACACATTCGTCTGAGGGAATGCATTTTAACGGCGTTCACTCGGCATTTTTCACACAAAATGCCGAACCCTCTTCTAGTGGAACGGAAGGTCTGCTGATAACAGTCAACAGTCCGCCTTCTCCCGAGGAGTGCAACTAGGTTTCCTCCCAGCAATGAGCAAATGATGAGAAGTTCCAGTTATTTTTTGACATCTCATCAGGGATGAAGAAGAATATGGAAGTCTGGGCATTTACGCGGCTGACGACCGTCATAGGGTGGTTTATGTCATCACTTTACACACGTGTAATATTCACCAATTCTACCCATTATTGACAACCACACTACTCAAATTCTTTGATGAGATGTCAAAAAATAATATGAAAATAACTCCTGTAATTGGAGATAATCCAGATTTTGTGAACAAGTATTTGGACACACTCAAAATGTTGTGAGAAGTTCCAGGTTGAGCCACACTAGATTATCCCTCCTATTCCCAACACAGATTCAAATAAAAACATCTTTATTTAGTTAGAAGAAACAAAAATCCACTTAATGGTCTATAAACCTTGTAGATAATATGCAAGGTAAATAATAAATGCAATTATAATTTTTAAAAAAAACGGTGTTCACTCGCTTTCATCCTTCCTTTGCGCTTCTATACATCGGGTGTAGGTACCAGCACTCCGTTGTATGAGGTGGTTCGAGCACAACATAGTAAGGAAGGCCGTGTCACCGCGAGTCCGGGAGGACCTTGCTCGCAGCTAGGAAAACCGTGAACTGGCAAATGGAAGAATCAACGGAATGAGGTTATTGTAATAATCATGTTCGCTCGTTTACTAACCCTGAAGATTAATCAATAGATCCCGCCACAGGCACTAGGAAACATATCGGATACCTTAGGTACATGACGCGTCACGCACGCTAGCTCTGATTTTATGGCATTTCTTTAGATTAAATTTAATCGAAAATTGTATCGTTTGCTTGGGAGCTTTAAATAACTAAAAAAAAGTTTCAAAGTTAAAAAAAAAAAATAATAATAATAATTTTTTAATTTTTTAAAATTTTAAATTATTTTGCATTACATAACATAAATTCAAATACGAAAAAGTATGAATAAAATATGAAAATAAATATAAATAAAGATCTCACAAAGGCATGGCCTGTGTGTGGGTATACAATGTAATTTAGTAATGGGTGTAAGGGTATAGGTATTATAAGTAGAGTGAAATGAATTCAAATCATATAAAAACACCAAAGACTTTTAAAAAATCACTATCCATAAAAATTATTCATTATAACTAACTAACTAACCATCACGCCAAGGTAGGCAGAGAATAGAATGCCACACCTATCTGTCTTTGCAAACAAACTTCGTTTCATTCACATTAATGCATATCCTCATAACATTTATACCCGTCGATTATGCCGATTCCTGACCTGACCACTTTCAAGTATTTGAAATACTTGATCTTTCCAAGTTTTCTTCGATCTTCTTCTGCTTGTATTATCAACCTTATTCGCCTCTTAAACATTTGTTTAACTGTTCTTTCAATTGAATGTACGCAACGTACATATATATATATAATTGTATTTGTACTGTTTTTTTTATATGTAATAACACAAACGTTGTTTCTTACGAGTCCTCATCTTTTCTTTTGAAGACAATTTTGTATGGGTTTTTATGTGACAACATTACTATTATAATTCGGAGAACGCTTTAGTTGCATGTTAATTTAGCTTAAGAAAATAATATCATCACGTTTAATTGAATGATACAAATTATTGACAGTGTTAAATATAAGTTTATAAATTATAAAATATGTATTGGTTAATTGGGACGCTTTTTTATTTAATATTATATATCAGTTTCATGCCAACAGTGTCTGATTTATAATGTACAAGAAACCGCATTGCATAATATTGCCCGCTTGATGTTTTCACACGCCATTTGGTCCAAATTCTGAATGTTTCAATACGTAATAAATAGGGTACTTACAAATAGTATCCAATGATAAATCGCCTTGTCACAGTTGAGAATTATCCCACTCGAAAAACTGTTTTGACTTGCATCATAGGTAATGATAATATTGTGCTTCTGTAATTTACGTACGATTAAATGGAACACGCTAAGGACAGAACCATTGAAATGGATGGAAAAACGACGTAGGTCACATAATTGGTGCTATCAATTTATAAGGGAAACCATGATTTCAATATCACTGTTAATCTCTACGTCGGAATAAAATGGTAAATGCCTCTTTGTGATTATTTACTGTGACTAAGCGACGATTTGTGAAATATCTGCCTTCAAACATTTCAGTAAAAATATTTAAGAATTGTGAAAATAATCAAATATTTATTTTTACTTGGTATCTACCACTATTTCTTAAAATCTATCGTGATACGTGTTTCGATGCAGTCCGCGTCATTTTTAAACACCGCTTTCAAAAAAATGCGGAATGTATCGAAATATATGTCACTTTAGATTTTTTTTTTTTAAATAGTGGTACTTGCCAAGTAAAACTTAAATTAAAAATGGATTGATATTACCACAAAGTGACTACCGAATTACAGGCGTATTTTTTATTTAATTTTTTTAAATATAATTTCAGCTTTATAACAGAAATTCGTCTACAAGTTTTAGTATCTTTTGCATGTTGAGTGTTGTCTTGTCATAAGTAAGAAAAAATAATAAAATTAAAATTCCTAAAATTAACGATTTTGTAAAATTATGTGGTTTAAATCAGATGTTTTCCCGAACCCAATATTTATTTAAAAACTAACATTTTCGCACTTATGAAGTTTTTCTGAAAGGAAGCGATATTTACTTTTAACATCAATCTACGCAACGCAATCCAGTGCCGTTTGCACCATAAGGTGAGGTAAAGTATAAACTTATTAGTTTGCTTATGTAAACTAATAACGATTTACATAAAAGCAAGATGGTAAATATGACGTTGGTAAATATGTAAGAATGCAATTAGTTTTTCGTAAAACAATGAAACGTCGACCTCGCATTGTATAATACATCTTACCTTCCCGCCGACTGCGCAGAGGTCAACAGATAGTGATGTCAAGCGGTTAGAAAAATACTAAACACAGCCGATCTGATAAGAAAACTGTTGTCATAATACTATAGCTTACTAGACCTCTAGGAATTTTAAAAACCAAACGAGAAAAAAAAGATCTTACTAAGAAACGATTCCGTTCTAGGTAACTTATACAAAAATGTATCCTGTCCGATGATATGCAAATATCCAAAAAAAACATTTGATTGATTGTGCATAGAGGTGGGTAAGACCCGGTCATTCAGAAAATCCGCATCAGTGAGACTATCACTTAAGTGATCCGATCACAACGGCCGGATCAATTTAACGATGGATCTTTTTAGTTATTGTCATTCGTTTATTTCGAGGGGGATATAATATTTATCGCAAATCTCATCAACAATAAAGGTCAACGACCAAAAAAAAGGTCGACGGGAAAATTTACTATCATAAACCTTACTTCTTCTCAATTTTTTTAGACCTTCCCTTTTTAAAAAAATCCAAGCAACCTTTTAAGCCCCTCGCTGCTACAAAATATATAAAATTTGTATATACAAGCCAATAAATAAGTTAATCGACGATTTGTGAATAAGTGAAGTGCGTGGACGAGTCTGCAAAACTCAAAATTGGGATCCCATCTGGAATCAATTAAGAACTGGTCGTTTACAAATGATTGTCTATAGTGCATATGAGATAATAACATATAATTAAGAGGTATATGCTTATTTTCGCGGTGAACTTATTTAATGCGAGTATAATTACATCAGAGTTCATTTCATATATTTGAAAAGGTTTAAGTTAAAGTAGTTTTAACAAAATTTCTGGACTCATATGCATTTGCTTTTCTTCGCCTTCATAGTGCAACAATGTCAAAATTTTGTCCAATGTCACGGTCAAGTTTAAACTATGACTAATCGAAGCCATTAAAATTCGCAGAACGAAATTATTCATTTTAAAAGATCTCATTTGGTTAAAACCGTTACAGTGAGTTTTGAATATAAACGACACTAGAAAATTCACGCAGATGTATACATTTCGTAGGCGGTAGCTCGATATCTATGTGAAACGACCATAAAATGGTGTTATCACAACAAAAAACGCTTCCAAAATCCAATTTTCTGGGAAACGTAAAAAAAGGTCTTTCAAGCGGTCCGTACAAAACGTCAAAGACTATTTTTAGGTCCACTGATCTTTAGAAATAACAGTTAAGTGTGCTGGTTCGCATTGCAAACGAAACAAATAGTTAGGGTCAAATTTTACGCTGGCCGCTACTAGCTTACATTATTAACACCAAAAAGAATAATCTGTCGACTAGCTCATTTATACGGCGAAATAAATTATATACTTACTTAGGTATCCATTATTATTAAAGATGGATGAAAGTTGACTGAATCCAGTCGAAATGCGATCTCTCAGAATGATGTGCGGCAAAACAGTGCACGATAGTTGTTCGAATGATATAGGGAAAGAATGCTAAGATAAGCATTATCGATAAAATTAAGAAAGGTGTGTTGAGATGGTTTGTGCACGTGAACCGAATGAGTGAAGAAAGAAACACAAATTTACGAGGCGAATAGGTTGGTAATAGAAGCATAAAGAGAACGAAAAAACTTGGTATGATCAAGTGTTTCAAATATTTGAAAGTGGCTTGAAAGTGGTGAAAAATCTGCGGGTACGTACGTTATGAGGATATGCATGAATGTGGATGAGACGAAGTTTGTTTTGAAAGACAGATTGGTGTGGCGTTCTATTCTCTTTGCCTACCCCTGCGGGAAAGCGATGTAAGTTGGATAGTTTATATTTAATATGAACATAAAGTATATATTTAGATTGTTCTATGCATAGCTATATTTTTATTTCGTCTAACTACCCATGATTGATTTATTTATAGTGGCATTGCAAACGATACCATTGTTTTTTTCTAATCTCAGCATTGTACCTCCACGCTGTATCTTTATAACCCAATCAAACGTGGTGCTATAACTTTTTTCTTCGTTAATTTGATTGCTTTTGTTCTCAAACGTGTAGAGTGACCGTTAAACGCACGGTGGCAGTGGCGGGTTATTAACTTTATTGGTACGACCAATAAAGCTCCGGGCTTCTTGTGAAATGCTTAATTTTTAAATCCCTTGACCCGAAATTGAAGATCATTGAATACGATTATGATGACATTTTGGAAAATTAATGCAGGTTTGATATTATAAATTTGGTATTAATTTAATGATGTGCTAGTAGGTATGCTTTATACGAGTTTTTCATGGATTACATATTGATGTTTATCATTAGTATGTAATGGATGGCACCCATCGTTTAGTTTCTCAGTTTTTCTCCGTATTAAGTCACAGATTCTATGTCCTTTATCCAAAAAAGTAATGATCGTTGATCCGTTGAATAATAGTTTTCAAAAGATGGCGCTGTCATTGCGGTAAAAACATTTTTAAAAACATGTTTTTATTTGTCACCAGTAAAATACTTAAAAATACATGCGTATTTGAATCTACGATGCGTTATATTTTTATCAATCGGTGATCTAAGATTGTGATCAAACGAACATTTGCATATTTGTTCATATAGATTTTCAGCTTAGTTTAGAATAAGTGTGTATGAAATACGATGATATCTTTTGTTTAATTCGATAAGATCTACGGCATCGCTTTCATTCGCAAATTTTTAAAGAAATTTAACCGTATTTATTGATTTGGCGTTTAATTTGTAAAACTCCATTCAATCAAACACTATTTTTTTTAGTCTACTAAGTTGTATTTTATTGTTAAAAACACAACAAAATTAATATTGTGACAAATGTTTCGCCAAATTATGGCATTCTCAAACGAATAAATGCGATAACTAGGCGAAACAATTGTCACAATACAATTTTTTATGTGTTTTTAACAATATAATACAACTTAGTAGACTCAAAAAATCTGTGTTTGATATAACAATTTTTACATAAATATAATCGTCTTGCTACACATATTGAAAACGGAGATTTTATTAATATTGTTCTAGAAACGTCAGTAAATTATCACGAAATATAAATAATACGCCGAAATGAATAATGAAAATACGATATATAAAATCATTAGTCCATTGTTTCGCGTTGTTGCGATCTCGTTTCGTGAATGTGGCAACGCCGATAAGTGGATGACTTTGTTACAGTTTTCCTATCGCACGGCATCTCGCGAATTGCGATCGACATTTCGCACAATATATCACCGGCAGCGGCGGGCCGCATTCAGGTCGGCCGGCCGCCGCCGATGTCCGTCGATACACTTGCATAACTCGCTGTAACTCGGTTACTCTTTCTTCTGTTGCGGCACACTTTTCCACTCCTTCTCGCTGCGCGCCGCCCGCCAGACACCGCCCGCCAGACACCGCCCGCGTACCGTCACGCCACGAGGCGAGGAAATGCACTGGAATTTAACCCTAAACTGGTGGTTCCTCGTGAAAATCTCTATAAAACTTGTTGTAAAATCCAGAAGTGATTGAAAAAACGAACCCGTAGAGGAAATGCACTTGAATTGAACCCTAAACTGGATGGTTTCTCGTGAAAATATCTGAAAAAATCCAGAACTGATTGAAAAAACGAGCAAGGAGAAGAAAAGAACTTGAATTTAACCTTAAACTGAGTGGTTTCTCGCGAAAATCTCTGGAAATCTTTTTTATACAATCCAGCACTGATTTAGAAAACGAGCAAGGAGAGGAAATGCACTTGAATCGAACCCTAAACTGGATGGTTTCTCGTGAAAACATCTGCTTTATGTTTTTTTGTTGTTGACACTTTTTAAAAATGATAAGCAATATTACCTCAAATATTTTTGATATATTTTTTCAACATAATCAGCAGTTACATCCTCCACATCACAAGCGCATAAAGGACAAGTGAAGATATCAATTTTTCTAGGTGGGATGCTAGTACAGTATGTCCGATCCTCAGCCTGCATAGAAGGGACACATTTAAAAAAAATTCTTTAGTTAACTTATATTACATTTAATAAAAACTAGTTTAGGTATTTTGATGTTGCGGAACCAAGAGGAGTATGTTCTATGTTTCTGCTATCTGAAATTTAACCACATTTTCATGTGTAAAACTATTCAAGTATGTTTTTCTGAACCTATTTTATAGAGTTTCATGGATTGCGTGCGCGTGCTTATTGCCCGACTCGACGAGATTTCACTTCTCAATTCAATGCGATCTGTGTTTCCAAAATCTACAAATACAGGGTTTCGAGAATGTTATGGTGTGAATACACCATAGGTGTATTTATTCTTATTGTAGTTACTTACCGACTTAAATCAAACTTTATGACGCGAAATGCTTATTTAGGTTCCTTTACAGGCGCATAAATACACTTTCTATTTGTTGCGACCAAAAAAATCATTATTTTTCGCACGGGTCCGTTTCCTACCAAACACTATAATAGATAAATTCAAGTTTATTGTGAAAACACCATTATTGTACTTTTTAATGTTTTTTTTATTAGTGTACCTACATACTTTGTGTAACTCGTTAATCGCTCATATTAATGTCGTAGCATTAATACCAAATGATGCATTCAGTCGCACTCAGAAAAGTCCGTATAATAAATTAATTACTATATGGAATTTCTTATCGGGTTTTGTTTTATGGACATTTTGAATGTTTGTAAAATAAAAATGCGATATGTGTGAATTGCTAAAAATTGTCATGTGAGTAAATGGTTCATAAGAAAGAAAATATCATTTCTGGTAAATTAACTAACTTTCTCGCCACTTCGCCGCAGAGGTAGGCAGAGAGAATACAAAGCCACACCAGTCTTGTTCCCATTCATGCATGTTGTCATACATACTCGCCGATTATCCTGACTCCTAATCTGACCACTTTCAAATATTTGAAATACTTGATCATGCCAAGTTTTTTCTTGGTATTCCTCTGCTTCTATTAATAACTACATTCGACTCAAAAACTTGTTTTTTTGTTGTTGTTTTTTTTTAACTCATTCGACTCATACAATAAACCATCTCAACACACCATATTATGGTAAATACAGATGAAGAAAAAAAATTAAAAATAAAACCGAAGTAATAATATTATGGAAGAATGAAAAATATGAAAACTAAAACCATAAGTTGATTTCCATTCAATTCTTGAAAACCCAGTTTTAAGGGTTCATATTTAGTGATTGGACTAAATAGTATAATTACCCGATCAAAATGCCCTACTACCGATACAACCGCTTTTATTTACTCGGTAGTATAAGCCTTTAGAGAGCGCATTCACATAACCTCACCCAAAAACCTACTTTTCTCAAAATGTCAAATAGAACACATAGTGACTAACATTCAAAGAGTTGACGAAGGAAATGCTCACTACTTACGACACTATCAATCGTAGTTATTTTTATGCCGAATAAACTATGTCGAACATTATTTGCGCCTTGTAATATAATATTATTTACACGAGCTGGTTTAGCAGCTGTTCTTCAAACAAGGATTTTAAAATTAGCATTTAATGTCAATTTAAAACCCCAATGCACCTAAATATCTTGTTGAAAACTTGATATACCTCTCAAATCATGATCTATTTCTTCGTTCCCGTTCCCGAGAAATAATATTTTCCATTCCTTGCCATAGCACATCATTATTCAGTAATTCCTGTCCAAGCGGCCAGACTATGGAACGAATTACCTCTCCTTGTAAAAAATTAACCTTCCCTCATGACTTTTAGGAAACGTCTAAGACATTACTATCTATCATTAGAATCCTAACTGTCCATCATACCTCATTCCTTAATTTTTCCTTTCCTAAACTCCCTTCTTCTTTTTTTGCTTTCCTTTTTATAATAGATTTGTAATTTTCATGAATTTTTAATATAAAATAGATGCTTCATTGATACAGCAGTAAATTGTAATTTACGTTTTGTTTCTTTATCATTTGTACTTTATATTCAAGCACTATCTACTGTCTGATTGCTATCAAACAGCTATATAAGGTATCAAACGTTTTGACCAATACCACTACTCTATATTTGGTTGGTTGGATGATCTTGCTTCTTAGCAATAAGCCCGCCAATGTACATATTTTTTCTGTACATGAAGTTAAAATATAAGATCCTAAGAGTATTATTTTACATAGTGGGGACGCCAGAAAACATGATTTTAAATTTATATGCAGCATTTAATTTTTATTATTTTATTCATGGATAAATGATGAAATGAGAAAAATAATAATATGTAAGTAGTTGCATTCGTTTTGTAGTTGCATAATCGTAATTAAGAAATGTTATGGTAAGAAAATGCAAATATATGTTTTATTATGTTAAATTCAGTGTAAATATTAGTTATATTTCATTTAAATGTATATATATATATATATATATATATATATATATATATATATATATATATATATATATATATATATATATATATATATATATATATATATATATTTTAAATACCTGTAATTGAAAAACTCTATGCTCGTTACATTATATTTTTTATATTTCAATGAAAAAGAAATATAAAAAAATAATGTGGGCTGTATCAAGATAATTTATCACACATAAAAATTTATTATATCAAATAATTATTTTGAAACATCTTGTGTACAGAATACAAACGAACACAATAATATTTGTTTGAGGAATTTTCGCACAATAAACATGCAAAAAGAGGTCTATTGGTTTTTCTTTTGTCTCACGCGCCCCGATTAGTAATATGAAAATACTAAAATTAAAAAAAAAAGTGTTACGTGTAACTCCGAGCAACGTGTGTACCATATCATAAACGAGTGTATTCGCGCTAACCAAACAATGTGTCCTGTTTTTACCGAAATGTGCAATTGTAACTGCCGAGATAGCAAACATAAATTGCAATTAAAAATTGGTTTAGCGTTCTATTCTCTCTGCCTACCCCTGCGGATAAGGGGCGTCATGGTTGTTTTTTTTTAAATTGCTGATATTCGAACCTGCTATCAAAAAAATGACAATCAATTTCACATTAAGGCGGGATATTCGATAGCACGCTTCTTATTTTTTTAAATCCAGGTAACGAAATGGATACATGGTTTTAAAAAGAAAAGAGGTAAGGTTAAAAAAATGGTAAAAATATTTTTTCAAAATATAATATATTCTAATAAATTTTAATAACAATATGTATCCTAAAAATAAAAAAAATGGGCGTGAACATACGTCTAGCCCTTGGCGCGGCCAACACACGTTATGATTTGAACGCTTGAGATCTAGATATAGCTATCAACATACATATATACATATCTTATATATTCTTGATAGTTACTTAAGTCATTGTTTGTGTTCGTCTTAAATTGTATTCTGTTTTTTTTTTTTTTTGGAAACATTGTTATTTTTTTTTGTGTTCTTATTGTTTTTATTTTATTAAAATTAAAAGAGGTAATGAGGGGATCCCGAGGGGTGGGGATGAAGTGTCGGCCTCTGTCCGTACATCCTCCTCCCCCCTCATTAATTGAATAGAGCAATATTTATTTCTTCAGAAATATTTTGAAGATTTTCCTCTATGTGCAGCTGACAGAGAGTCCCTCAGGACTCTATAACTGCTGCGGGTGGATGGTGGGCTCAGATTCCAAAAAAAAAAGTTACTTAAGACAGCGTCGACATAGATTGTTTCACATTCCTATATGGTACACAGGACCAACTTGCCGATGGTTATGCCTGTAGGAAGAGCTACCGCTATGTTGAACAATATATCATTGGATATTGATCTGTTCCATGTGTCTGAAGAGTTTTCCGAAGCGGGATTCTTCTACACCTTTAGCAATAGTTCTTGCATATATTTTATTTAAATGTATTTTAATTTATTATTAGATTAAAACCAATATTTTTAGCTTTTCCACTTTTTTATTTGACCAGCGACCGGGTTTCGTCGTTACCGACATCATCAGACTGGTCTGATGATCCAGTCTGATGATGTCGGTAACGACGAAACCCGGTCGCTGGTCAAATAAAAAAGTGGAAAAGCTAAAAATATTGGTTTTAATCTAATAATAAATTAAAAATGCAATTCCATCACGAAGTGTCAGTGGATAATATAAATCTATTAAATGTATTTTAATGTATACGACATACATTTTTTTTAAAGTTTGTAATGTATATATTAATTAAAATAAATAAATTGAATTGAATCTTTAAAAAAAAGTGAGTGGAGACACGTCTGGCTCCTCGCGCAGCCGTTAGCTTACAGAATTGCATGTTTGCGAGTACCTCCTTAATTTCACGAGTATTTTCATATTTCAGTATTTTCACGCTTTCGATTCAATAAATAATACATAACGCGCGTAACAATAAACGTGTCGGCCTTTCGCGTGTCAAATCAAACAGCTTACCCATGGGGTGTGGTTCGTACCCTAAAACCTTGTAGGGACTGTTACGAAGCGTAACTTCCAAGGTGACACAACTAAGGCCACTCCCGACGGATAGACAGATGCGTGATGAACTTTATACGTTCGTACGTCGCGGCCGTTTATAATAACACTAATTGTGACACGTAGAAACCTACAGAATTTCCGATAAGATGAGAATTATAGTGACTTAACATCCTTCTAACCTCGCTTACCTGCATCGATTAGTTCATAGAGGAGTGTAATGGATTTATACTGGGCTACTATTGTAATATATTTCAAGGACGTATTCATATGTTTTACCCGTACCCGATATTGTTTACATTTGACGTATTTATGCGTCCCGCCCGGTTAACAGGTTAAAGAAAGATTTATTTTCAATTGGTCTGGGTATCTGTGATGTGTTCATATTTTATGATGTGTTCATGTTCATATTTGCGTTTTCTATCCTTACTATCCTACCTGCAGAAAAACCTCTTAAAATAGGGGCTTTACGGATTATCAATTTTTTGAATTACACGAAAAACAGGAATATGTTTTACGTAATATAAATAAAAATAGTTTTATACTATCGCGTAAGTGTATTTTGGTAGCATATTCTTATGAAGAGCTGTTACTAAGGTAAGGCGGCCGCATTATCGTACAAATATCGCCATTCAGTGTGTCATTTAGAGATGAAAGTTGTGAAGATAAAAAAAGGCTCACGGCGAGGACGGAAGACAACCAATCAGGTGAAAACTATATACAAACAGTGACGTAACACGCAGTTTCTCGCACTGCGGACTAGTGATGTGCATAATCGACGCATGCCAATGTCCGATCACTGATAAAATTGGGTGATGACCAAAATATTGGACAATGTTTCCAGCTGTCTTCGGTTAGGCTAATTCGCCAAAGAACTGGCAAAAAGAACATCGAAGTAATTCTTTAATCAGCCGTAATGATCTATCCATTTTTATTTAAAGTTTAACTTGATAAATGCCACTGTATTTGAAAATGATGCGGAATGCTTTGAAACGCGTGTCATAATAGATTTCAAGAAATAGTGTTTTTTTACGAAGTAACATTTAAATTAAAAATAGATAATATTACCACAAAGTGACTGCCAAATGAATCAAGTATGATCGATGCTAACGATTTTTTTTAATTAAGCCGAATAATTTTGCAACATAAATAAAAAAGGTGATACATTGTGAATAATGAGAGATATTTCAAATATTTTAATAAGGTTGGTTGTTGACCTAAGGTTCAGGGTTTGGTTTTCCACTTTGCTACAAATTGATTATCATCATCAATCATTATATAAGTCTTTATAAACGCCCTTTAGGTAGTACTTTGCGAAAATGACACTCTGTAAATTATCTAAATTATTATTACTATTATTAATATCTAGCACAGTGCATTTAGTACTATAAGTACTGAAAAAGAACAGAATAAAAAAATATTGTACTTAAAATAAGAGCGTTCTGACAAATAATAAAATACTATATTGAAATTATTCATCCATAAAAATAATCGAATTATTTAATTATTGAAATCTCTACAGTGAACCTCTAACAGCATTGTTTACGCGTCTACGCAATATATTACTAATCCAGAGTGTAAGCCGAATCGTAATAAGCGCTGAAACCAAAATCAAACGAAAGGTGCAATTCCTTTATGATTTATTAATTACATACGCGTTCGGCGTTAGTGGCAATGTCGGCGCTTGCGATCAGTATTTACTCTGTGCGCAAAGCACAGTCGTATTACCGATGTGATATAGTTTGAGAAAGGTCAAGCCGTATTACTCAATTACTTAAATGGGAAAGAGTCATGAGTGCGCTCATTAATATTATATATATTGATACCATTACTAATTGCTTGATGATGAATATCATTTATATTTTTTAAAGTTTGACAGTCACCTGGAGGCAAAACATCAAAACTTAATAGTCCATCATTTTCGTAAATATTATACAAGAAACGAAGAAACAATATCGCTCACTCCTTTCAACAACGTTTTAAATCAAAAACTTGGTTTTCCAGGATAACGTTTTTAAAGTTAAAAAATATAAAACAATGTATTAAAAATAAATATCAAGCCACTTACTGAACTTTTTGCTGTGCAATATTTTTAGCTAAAACCTGAATTTTTTTCTCATTCGAAAAATATTTAGTTTATTTAAAAAAATAATTAAACAATACATTTCTTCAAAATGCAAAAACAACACTTTCTGCCCTGTAGCGGGTAAATATTAAGTTAAAAATATGTTTTTTTTGTTGGGATATAGTCGATTTTCTGGGCATTCCGAAAACATGCACAACTGAAATTTGACGATTTTTGATACATGACATGGTTGAACGGAGTGAGCGATATGTACATTACACAAATTAAGGACGACCTACTGTTGTGGTTGTATTCATAAAACATTTTTTTTTCTATCGCGATACTGCATAAATACACGTTTGATTGGATTTATCAGATTTTTTCACAAAAAAGTGGAATAAATAGAATAATCGGCGGATATGTATGAGGAGATGGATGAATGTGGAAGAAGCGAAGATTGTTTGGAAAGACAGATTGGTGTGGCGTTGTATTCTCTAGCCTACCCTCGCGGGAAGCGGCTGGATGGTTAATAAGTTGAAAAATTTCACACACAAAAAAATGTAATCGATTTCAAGTCGGGTTGCGGTTCCGTGGTTAGTTAAGTGGACTATGGAGTCAGAGATTCTGGGTTCGAACCCACTCTACTACAACTTGATATTCTTAATAACAGGTTGCTTAGGCCTACAAAAATAGTAAGAAATTAAAATTAAAATATTTGTTTGTTAATGAAAATAATATTAATAAAAAAAATTATATGTACTTGGTAATTTTTATTTTAACCAGTGGTCAGGGAATTCTGACTGCGACAGTATCACGATAAAAAATAGAACAGAACAGCCACCGATAAAATCAGAATAAAAATGAGTGTTCCACTTTCGATTATGACACATGTCAACACAAAGGGATTGGAAAAGGAATACCAATCGCAACATTAACCGTATTACGTCGGGCAACATACCCCGAGTACCTAATTAGCTTGAGAAAAAAAGAGAAATTAATCAAAAGTGAATAAATTATTGCACAAAACTGGAGCAACACGTGGCACAATGTCATTTCACACGAATTTACGACAATGCCAAACTGGCTTAAGTATTGTGAATAAAATTAGTACAAATTTCACATAAACCCGAATTAAAAGTCCTTAACGGACGCGAGCAAAGTATACAGTATACAGGCACTTCGTCAAAAGCGGCGTGCACTTTTGACATATCGCTCACTCCTTTCAAGAACGTCATAAATCAAAAAACTTGATTTCTCAGGAGAACGTTTTTAAAGTTTAAATAATACAATGTATTAAAAATAAATATCAAGCCACTTCTTGAACTTTTTACTGTGCAACAAATCTTTTTAGGTAAGACCTGAAGGTTTTTTCTCCATTTGAAAAATATTTAGTATATTTAAAAAAATAATTAAACAAAACCTTTTCTTCAAAATGCAAAAACAACACTTTCTGCCCTGTAGCGGGTAAATATTAAGTTAAAAATATGCCGCTTTTGCTGGGATAAAGTACATTTTCTGGGCATTCCGAAAACATGCACAACTGAAAATTGACGAATTTTGATTTATGACGTTCTTGAAAGGAGTGAGCGATATCTGTATGAAGAGATTTGGCATTTTTGATGCCTCGCCTGAAAATTGTCCGATCACTTGTTACTATTATTACTGCGAATTATTTCAGCGCAACACGCCAGACGCTCGGCTGGCATGCTCAAGAAAAATGACATTCGTGCTACATGAACGGTGGCCCGAGCTTCTTTTCGTTTATCCTGAGCTGTCCGCAGTGTCCTACAAACACTCTCATTATATTAGCATGGTAAGAGCACATAATTGAAAAAAAAATGCTAAGCCAAAAAGTAGCACTCAATTATCTTTTTTAAATTCAAAAATTCACCGAGTGATTTTAAATCTGTACATATAACAAATGAACGAGATATTTATTTACATAACTCACATATTTATGAGAAAATTCCACCACTCATCTTGGGACATTGGATTAAGGTTAATAAGACTAAAACGTAAATAAGAAAGTAACAAATAAAAAAACACAGGGCAAAATGTAGTATAAAAGTTACAGTAAAAAGACATAATGTGAGAAGCATATTTAAAGGAAAAAAAATGAGAAAATATGACTAATCCCTTAAACAAATATCTTATCTTCCATAAATTATTTTTTCGGTTTTTTCATTTTGGATCCCTGACTGAGTTCTATTTTATATGTCAGGCAGCTGGTTAAATCGAGTAAGGCAATATATTGTAAGGACATTCATTACTCCGAACTGTATTTTATAACCTCTTTGTGTATTGTAATGATGAATTACTCTGTTAAAAATTGTTTTGGTGTATACGACAGTGTTTTTTGTTTTTAAAAGATAAATGTTTTTGTTTTTATTATTTACAAAAATTATTCAATTTCATACTATTTCTGTGAGCCTAAGCGGGTCATTATAAGAAAAAAGGTATTAAATTATGGTACAGTGGGTTCGAACCGAGAAACTCTGACTCAAGAGTCCGCGACGCTAACCACGGGACCACAACCCGACACTCATAAGGTATGTTGAACAATGCGATAACTTTTGATATATTTGAATTTTTACAAATTGTGACATGGATAGAGGACGCTATGAAGGAAACCAAACCAACTTGTTTACCAGTATGCATAAAAAAAACTAACTAACCATCACGCCGCTTCCCCGCAGGGGTAGGCAGAGAGAATAGAACGCCACACTACTCTGTCTTTGCAAACATTCTTCGCCTCTTCCACGTTCATGCATCTCTTCATACATACCCGCCGATTGTTACGACTCCTTACCTGACCACTCTCAAGTATTTGGGATACCTGATCGTGCCATGTTTTTCTCGGTCTTACTCTGCTCCTTTTTCCACTTACATTCGCCTCATAAATTTGTTTTACCGTTCTTTCCTCACTCATTTGTTCTACATGTCCAAACCATCTCAACACACCTTTCTTAATTTTATCGATAATGCTACATAAACTATTTAATTTTTTCCACATACATTTTGTCGTAACCGACATCATCAGACTGGTGGTAGGCTAGAGAAAATGTTATATACACAACAAGGTAGGGGTTGAAAACCAAAATCTTATATAAATTTTTCTGACAAATTTGTTTTAATTTAGTGAATTAAACTAATGTATTACAATAATAATTATAAGTTGTGTTATAAATAAATACTTGGTATGTTATAAGTGTTATACTTAAGCAATGTTTCATGAAAGTATATAACGCACGAACACTCGAATGTATGTAGAAATAATTTAATTTTAAAGTAAAACAAAGTTTATCTCACGAGTAACCTGTATTAAGTTCTTTGTTTTGTAAACTATTAATTAACTAGAACTGCAGAGCGAAGTTTTCTAGTCGTTTCCTTTCACCGCTGCAATTCTCTGTAGCGAGTTAGACAATTTAACACGATGTAGAAACTGCACCATTTCGCTATCGAGCGTTTCAAAAGCGTCGTGGATAATGCAAAGTATTTAGGGCAATTTCGCTCGGTTTTCCCTAATCGAGATAACGTATTGGGCTTTTTCATTCTGTCTAATTGTGGCAGTGTGCTGAGTGAACGAGGTGTCGTGTACCCATACTCTATTTTACACACTGCTGATTGAAATTTCATTATTACTTTGAGTTTTAATCTGTAAATAGCAATATTTCTTAAAATCTATTGTGACACGTGTTTCGATGCATTTTCGAACAGCGTATTTGTTTGAAAATGATGCGGAATGCAACGGAACCGCGTCGCAATACATTTTAAAGAATAGTGGTATTTACAAAGTAAAACTTAATTTAAAATATAATACATATACATATATTATGGGTATTTTGAATGCTTAAAATGTAGTTTATAGCACCTTAGAGAATTCATAACAGTAATGTACAATACATAAATAAATTACATTACTTTATGAATCAGTAATTAGTGTAAGAGCAATCTACTACTACTTACACTTATCCGTACCCAATGGTGCATAGGGCACCGCATCAAATCGATCCAACGTTAATTTGATAGTTAAATACATTAATGCAATCAATTAATTAATGAAGGTGATCAGTCCTGCGCTGTATGGACCAGTCAGGGGTAATATAAAATCGAAATTGGAGTTGAAAAAGAAAAAAACCCTGATTTATTTTGACACCTCTAGGAATCGATTCTAGAATCTTTATCATGGCAGCCAAATGTGCTAACCACTACACTATGGAGGCAATTAAAAGTCGATCGTTAAACTATCGTGATTTTACGTCGTAAAATTGAGGATAGATAAATAATGAAGTTAGAATTGATTTTTAATATTTAAACACGTTTGCAGTAACTGTCTACACAGTCAAAAGGGTATCTATCGGTCGCGCTATTAAAATAGAACATAACCGAGAGTTAAAAGTTGAAAGCATGTCAGGACGAATCATGTCAATAACCGAGTGGCGAAATAAGAATTTTGCAATAAAAATGTGGATTTGTTTAATTTGGTCACACACTCGAGATGCTCAAATACACATATGTATATGTAGGTACATATAATACACCCGAAGAGACACGTAACTGTTCGATGGAGCCGTTGCGTAATGAAGTTAAACTGAAGTCGCTAACCATAACCCAAATCCAGACTGACAGAGTAAAAGTTTTATCGTATGGAAGCGTTTGTGAAAATTGTTCATTGTTCTCTTATGACATGGTGTCCTGGTAAGCAACAGAAGGAGGTGGATTGCGATACTATATTACTTAAATTATTTTGGTGGAAACGGACATCGGAAGTATACGCACAAAATACGAAGGTAGTTACAACATTTTGAGTTTGTTCAAATACTTGCTCACAGATCTCCAATTATAGGAGTTATTTATCTCCAATTATAGGAGTTATTTTTCATACTATTTTTTGACATTCTGTCTGGGCATTTATGGGGATTACAAGTGATTTAAGTGATTTAAGTGTAAAGCCTATGACGGTCGTCAGCCCCGTAAATGCCCAGACTTCCATATTCTTCTTCATCTTTGATGAGATGTCAAAAAATAAAACGAAGATAGTTAGTTAATTATTTATGAAGTTTAAGGGTAATATAGTATACATTATAACATCTCACTAAAGATGAAGAATATGGATTATTTTATTTAAGTTTTACTTGGTAAATACCACTATTTCTTAAAATCTACTGTGACACGT
This sequence comes from Brachycentrus maculatus, assembly GCF_059751285.1. NCBI lineage: Eukaryota > Metazoa > Arthropoda > Insecta > Trichoptera > Brachycentridae > Brachycentrus > Brachycentrus maculatus. Next base: position 256,674 of record NW_028281186.1, on the reverse strand, counting down.
GTTTCGATGCATACCACATCATTTTCGAAAAGCGTTATTTTAAGAAATAGTAGTATTTACGAAGTAAAACTTAATTAAAAATGGATAGATTTTACCACAAAGTGACTGCCGAATCAATTAATGATAAGAATATGGAAGTCTGGGTATTTAAACAACTTATGAGCTTACATAAGCTGGTTAAGTGATCACTTTACAAACATGTTACATTCACCATTCTACCCATGATTAATAAACAAACCACTCATTTTTTTGGAACTCAAACATGCCTTTTTTTAACATAAGTCATAAGCTATATTACATTATAGCTGCAAACATATTGAAAATCATGGTTTCAGGCGTCTTCCAGTATGTAAAATAATCCGGTTAAGATCTTGCATACGGCTAAATAAAAGCTTTTTCAAACATGAAGTAAAAGTTTTTTCTTATGGAAATGTTTCTGAAAATAGTTAATTGTTCTCTCATAGCATATTGTCCTGGAAGATAAAAGAAAAAGGTGGATTGGTTCTTAGGTCGACACAAAACGCATATGATTAGTATTTTGTGTAGTTGTGAATGTGTGAGTTGTACTATGGTAGTGACGTGTAGTATTGTTTGCATGCTGGTGTCGTGATTGTCCTGACGAAGAGACGGGTACGTCTCGAAACCGAAAAATGAAAATCTCGGTGAGTGGTTATAACTAACATTACTAACATTTTTGTAAAAAAAAAGTAAATATAATTAATGAAGTTTAAGCGTACAAATCGCTCACTCCTTTCAACAACGTCATATATTAAAAAACTTGATTTTTCAGAAGATCGTTTTTTAAGTTTAAGAATATAATGAAATGTATTAAAAATAAATATCAAGCCACTTATTGAACTTTTTACTGTGCAACAGATCTTTTTAGGTAAAACGTGAAGGTTTTTTCTACATTTGAAAAATATTTAGTATATTTAAAAAAAATAATTAAACAATACCTACCTTTTCTTCAAAATGCAAAAACAACACTTTCTGCACTGTGGCGGGTAAATATAAAGTTAAAAATATGCCGGTTTTTCTGGGATTTAGTACATTTTCTGGGCATTTCGAGAACATGCACAACTAAAAATTTACGCTTTTTGATATATGACGTTGTTGAAAGAAGTGAGCGAAATATGTATTACAAGATAGAATTGGAGCTCCAACTATTGTATGATCACAAGGCGCGAGGCAGGGTGCATGGTGCATTCGTCTCAATTATGGCCAAAATTAGTACATAATTGCATCGCAAGACTGCCGTCGCCATTGCATTCATAAATAGGTAGCCACACTTGCAGTCTTCGGCTCATAACATCTTTGGCAGTGTTGTAATCCCACAGTACCTCCGTACCGCGGACGGTGACACAGATATCAGAAGAACTCGCAGTTAAAACTATGTCGAATCAATTAAAAAGGTCAAATTGTTATACAAATTCGAGCTGAACGAAATATGGATGCGCAACATGAACGGTTGCGTTCAGTATATACAGCAAATGTGTGCTCATATTAATGTGCGTGGGTAATTTGTATGGTAATCCCAAATCGGCCAAATAATCATATTACCACAATATGGTTATAATGAGTTGTGCAAATGCGAACGTTGACGTAGAAAAATGATAGAACAGCGGTTTAGGTGTACAAAAATTTGTAATCAACAATCGATGCAACCCGGCATACATTATTTTAAATTCTAAATAATTTTTCATTTATTTATCCGGCAGTCACTTTGTGGTAAAGTCTTTCCATTTTTAATATAAGTTTTACTAAGTAAATACCACCTTTTCTTAAAATCTATTGTGACACGTGTTTCGGTGCATTTATACGGTGTTTGAAAATGATGGGAATGCATCGAAACACGAGTCCCAATAGATTTTAAGAAATAGTAGTATTTATTAAGTGAAACTTAAAATACTAAATAATGTTACCAGTTTAAACTAACTAACTAATCATAACGCCGCTTCCTGGCCAGGGTTGGCAGAGATAATAGAACCCCACAACGATCTGTCTTTGAAAACAATCCTCGCCTCTTCCACGTTCATGCATCTCTCCATACATACCCGCCGATTATTCCTACTCCTGACCTGACCACGCCCAAGTATATGACATACTTAATCGTGTCATGTTTTCCTCGGTCATCCTCTCCTTCCATTTATAACTACACTTGCCTTATAAATTTGTTATACTATTCTTTTTTTACTCATTCGTTCCACATCTCTAAACCATCTCAACACATCCTTCTTAATTTTATCGATAATGCTTACCTCAGCTTTGCATTATTTCCTTATTTCACCATTCGAACATCTACCATACATCGCTTTCTGAGAGATCGCATTTCGACTGTATTCATCCTTTCTTGGCACGATCAGGTATGCCAAATACTTGAAAGCGGTCAGGTTAGGAGTCGAAACAATCGGCGGGTATGTATGAGGAGATGCATGAACGTGGAAAAGGCGAAGAATATTTGCAAAGACAGAGTGGTGTGGCGTTCTATTCTCTCTGCCTACCCCTCCGGTGAAGCGGCGTGATGTTTAGTTAGTTTTTTTTCATCCTTCCTTTGCCAACTCCATGCTTCACTCTCACGCATTAGGGTTAAAACCAGGACTCCGTTGTATACTGCCAGTTTAGCTTTCGCTGAAAATTTGTATTCGAGTCCAGCAAGTACGTAAATAGGTATGAAAATATTAAAAGATGGAAAAAAAAGGTATTAATAACTTTACCATATCTAAGGCGAAGAATTAATGATATAGTAAGTAATGGCATAGGTAAATACTGAATGAAAAAAAAAACACTTAGTATAAAAAAAAAAACGTTGACACCGAATATAAATTATTTACGATATTTTTGTATATTAATAACATGAATGTATTGCATTGTCTCTGTGTTGTTTCACCCCGTTAACGACGATCGTAGAATGCGATAAGTGATTCTATGAACTGTGTCACGGCGGAACAAAAAATACGTAATCATAGAAAACTGTCAAATGTATGCCGAGTCGGATGGAGGGGTGACCCTGATATCGGAAGAAGGCCCCAGAAGAGGGGGGGGGGACTGAGGACAGCCAAAATTAGTTCATAAAACGTGAACATCAATCAAATGTTTTTTTTTACATTAAACAGAAAACTACGCATACCTACTTTGATACGCTCATTACAAAAAAGTACGAGTAGATTTATTTCAAAGAGATTTTATAATAAAATTCTTACGATGTACATTTTACTCTCGATTATCCGGATATGCGAGGGCAGCCAAAATTATTTCATAAAATCCGAACTTCAATTGAAAGTTTTTTTTTATTTTATTTTTATTTTTTATAAAAAACAGAATACTACGCAAACCTACACTGGTACGCTGATTACAAAAATGCATAAGTAGATTTTTTTAAAGAGATTGTATTATAAAATTATTACGATGCTCAATATACTCCCGATTATCCAGATATGCGATCATAGCCAAAATTAGTTGACAAGATCTGAACTCAATTAAAAGGATTTTTTTACAATAAAGAGAAAACTACGCATACCTAATTTGATACGCTCATTACAAAAAAGTACGAGTAGATTTTTTTTTAAAGAGATCTTATTTGTATTGATTTTTTTTTCATCGAAATGAATATATTGTTTTGAAAAAGAAAAGAGCTACTGAGTATGGATATAAAAAAAAATTCAATGCATATTCTAAAAACAGGCAAACTACAATAAATCTATTTGATCATATATTCTAAAAAAATTTGATCATATATCCATTAAATCCATTTTTTAAATGGGTGTGAAGTTACGTCCGGCTCTCAGGGCAGCCGGACGCTCACTTGATTCTATTATTGCTAGTAAAGCGTGTGGGTACCGAGAAATAAAAACCTCGACTGATGACTACGTCTAAACAGTGTAAGTCAGTTCTCGGCGCCAGTACTGGCTTCAGTAACTGACTCAATGTGAATCCGCCTTAAAAAAAGAAAGTATATCTTAACACAATAGGATAACCTTCAAAACCAATTTAGAAATCCACAAAATACAAGTGAACGAGTAAACAAAGGATCATTCACAAAACAGGTCACTGGGAATTTCGAAATGTCATTGTCAACTTTTAATTTATCTATTTTTACTAGCCAGATAAACACGCATATTAGAAAACATTTACTATCCTTATCTAACTGATGATAGACTATTTCCTGAGATAAAATATGCATATTTGCTTTGTAGAAGGTAAATGTAAAGAATTTTAACAGTGCATTATGCAGCACATCCCAGAGTCAATAGATTGTGAAATTTATCTTCCATACATATCCCAAAACTTAACAAATCATTGAGGACTCCTCAAATGTAATATCCTGTGTTATCAGAAACCGAAAGTAGATATAATTTATTACTAGTTACCCGGCCACGCGTTGCTGCGGCTCAGTCTGGTCAAATGGAAAAGCAATACATCAGAAAGCGTACATTTCTAATCTATTTAATTATATTTCATAATGCTAGTGAAGCAATGTAAATATGAAAAAAAAAACTATGAAACAATAGTTCAATCGAAAACATCAACAATACTAAATGACAGCACCTGTCAAGAAGTACGCTGTCCGCCGTGAGAAATGTTTAGTATATCGTGTGTTGCTGTCACGTACAACAGATGGCGCTGCCATTGCGGTACAAAAACATTTGTTTTCGCCTGTCGCGCTTATTTCAATGTAGATGTTTTTCAAAATTCAAAAGCAATCGGAAAATAAATTTAGGAGATTTGAGATTTGGACACAGTAATATTTTTATTTATATACTTACGTAGATTATTTAAGTTAACTATACAAATATAATTTCTGTTGGTTACACGTAACAAAGGTATAATAGGCCGAGACTATTCGGTTGTTCATCAGACCAAAAATCTCACTAAGCGACATTTATGCAGTGGTATCAAACCAAACAATGAAATAAGCCTGAAAATCGTGCTCTAAAAAACCTATTTTCCCATGTTTATTAGACTGTCGCTTAGGGCCATTCGTCTTGGAACAAAATTGACAGAGACACGCAAAACGGCTACACATCTGTAATTTGTACAGCTTTAAGTGCAAAGTTTAGCAGTCGGCTTAAACAATTTCCCAAGCGTAAAGTTACACGTCGCGGTCGGCCGGTGGGCTCGGAGGGAGTAGAATACCGGCGAACTATCCGAACCCCGCGGGCCGAAGACAAACTACGACATTGATCCCCCTGATGATGTGATACAGGAATACCAGTTACCGCTAGTTGGTTACTCTAGGACTTTAGGCAAAGTGAGCTCCGGGTTGTTGCGGAATTATACCAAGCTAGAGAACTGCGGTGAGAAGAAGGGGCGAAGCGAGAAGGACTTTGCAACTTGTGGGAGGGAATCTTTCTGCATTTCTTTGATGTGCTAAACAGCAAACATATACATACACCCCTGGCCATATGTATTAGGCACCCCCTACAGAACTGGTTTATGTCTTAAAATACAGCGATTCTTGGAATTTTTGCAATCCTTTCGGATGGTATTGTATTTTGACGGAATTCACCTACTACTTACCAACTGCTATCCCGACCTACGACAATTAGGGCGTGGTTTATTTAAAAACACTGCTTACTAAAAATATTTTAAGGGTTAGTTTTGTATTTGAAAGGTTGCCCTCCAGTTATTTTAATCAGTAAATAAGTACATTATTTTGAACTTTTCATTTAAATCATAATAATTTTATATTAAAATACCAAGAAAACGTGATTTTAGTGAAACAGAGCCGTCTCAAATAATTTTATTGAATTCAGAACCCAAGTTCAAATAACATAAAAAAATTACTACTCAAAAAGCAAAGCGAGAAAGAAAACACAGCTTGGAAGCCAAACACGCTAACCATTACACTACAAATATATATATATATATATATATATATATATATATATATATATATATATATATATATATATATATATATATATATATATATATATATATATATATATATATATATATATATATATATATATATATATATATATATATATATATATATATATATATATATATATATATATATATATATATATATATATATATATATATATATATATATATATATATATATATATATATATATATATATATATATATTGGGTTGATGCAAAAGTTTTGACCGTTTTTTACACATATTTTTTTTTTTCTTGTGTATTATTTATTTAATAAATTATATAATTTCCATCAGTTTTTTTAACCTTTTTCCATCTTTCTATCAACTTATTAATACCAGTAGTATAAAATTCCGCGGATTTTAATGCGAAAAATGAAGTAAGGGATGTTTTTACCTGCTCTATTGAATAATTTTTTTCATCATTAAAATTTTTTCGCAGTTATCGGAATAAATAAAAATCAGAAAGAGCAAGATCTGGAGAAAACAGTGGATGCTTGATAACATCCCAATTTAACTCATTTAGCTTGAGTTGGGTCATCATAGCCACATGTGGTCGCGCGTTGCGTGATGAAACACTGCCCCTTTTCTGTTTACCAATTCTGGTCTATCCTTTTGAAGGACCATGTTCAATTCGGATAATTGCTGACAATATTGTTCTGCTGTACTTGTCTTATCGTGTTCCAAGAGTTCAAAATACACAATACCCTTATTATTCCACCAAACACAAAGTATAACTTTTTTTATGGATTTCGGCCTTCGAAGTTGTTAATGGCTTGTCCAGGTATAGTCCAATGTCTTTTTCTTGTCACGTTGTTGTACACGACCCATTTCTCATCTCCCGTCACCAAACGATGCAAAAAAGGTTCATGTTTTTGTCTCGCACTCAAAGCAACGCGCGTTGAAACACGATCCAATAAATTGGCAGCCGACAATTGATGAGGTATCCAAACGTCGTACCGCGAAACCATTTCCATACGCTTCAAATGTCTTAATGCGATTGTTTGGTTGACTCCCATCATTGACACAATCTCCCTGATGGTTAGACGTGGATTGGTGTCAATTATGACTTTTAATTCGTCGTCATTATACTTCAATGGCCGCCCGGTACGTGGTTTATCAATGAGTGAAAAATCTCTAGATCGGAATTTCGCAAACCATCTTCGTACCTGTCGAACTTTGATGACATCTGCTCCATACACTTCACAAATGTTTTTGGTTGCCACACTCGCGGTATTGTCTTTACGGAATTCATAAAGTAAACAATACGTAAATGCACTTTATCGAACGACATTTTGAAAAAATACAAGGGGTTATTACTGTACTCTGGCCAGGCCAAAACTGGATAGAAAGTAGAGGGAAAGCATCCTTTATACAATGGAATCATAAAAAAAGAAGATACTATTCATAATTTATGAAAAAATTTTTTTTTACCTGGGATCATAAAAAACGGTCATTACTTTTGCATCAACCCAATATATATATATATATATATAAATATGTATATATATATATATATATATATATATATATATATATATATATATATATATATATATATATATGTATATATATATATATATATATATATATATATATACATATAGATATATATATATATATATATATATATATATATATATATATATATATATATATATATATATATATATGATGAATTTAACTGGATTACGGCGTATGATAGAGGGATAAGGTAAATAAAAATAAAAGAAACACGTGTCACAACAAATTTTAAGAAATAGTGGTATTTACCAAGCGAAACTTTAACTAAAAATGCATAGATATTGCCACCAAGTGACTGCCGAATCAATCAATGAAAATAAAAATAATTTTGCTATAAAAAAAAGTTACATATCCCTGATGAGAAATACGACAGTACTTAAAGTGTGTACAAATTTTTGTTTACAGCGCTGGGTTTGTTCACATAGGAGATATTTATATATTGATGCTAATTATAACCAAATAAATTTTCCATACAGCCCTTTATTCGACGTAACATTGAACCGATCAGCTCCTAACTCAACTCCTCCCACTTCCCAGAACCTACCCCCTTCTCTTTGAATCCTAATATAGTTTCCAACCTGCGTATATTTATATTACATTTTTTACTTTATTATTTAGTTTCCCAAAAGCATGGTGGGACTAACAACTCGCTCTGCATGTTTTGCATGTGTAGTGATAGTGTATGTGAATAGTACTAAGTGGGTGTGGTGTAGTGTTGTTCGCATGATTGTTAAATTGTAGTGTATGTCCTGACGAAGAGACGGGTACGTCTCGAAACCGGTAGACAGAAGTAGTCGGTGAGTGGTTATTTACTAACATTACTAATATCAATTAAACTAAATATTTTTCAAATGAAGAAAAAACCTTAAGGTTTTTCCTAAAAAGATCTGTTGCACAGTAAAAAGTTCAATAAGTGGCTTGATATTTATTTTCAATACATTGTGTTATATTTTTAAACTTTAAAAACGATAGTGAGCGATATACATATGAAAAAAATATGTTATTGTCTAAAAACGGGACATCCCGTTTAAAACGGGACGTATGGTCACTTTACTCATAACCGAAGACGTCAAGAAATGATCTGTTTCCACATTCTTTGAACAATAGCTCTCAACTGCACCCGATATTGAGACCCCTGGAGTGCTTCTGGAATCGAACAGTCTTTGTGGATCTTCTTACCTCCATGATAAACCAAAACATAGGTGCATAAGGTCAAATGAAACGTTCCGGCGTCTGAGGAAACGACGCATTGCCTATGTTAAATTATGTACACGTGTACCACACCCACACATCGCCTTAACGATTATTACTTCACATCTTCGATAACGGCGCGTTCCGGGCCCGATGTTCGCGTGCCCTCGCAGAATGTTCTCTCTTTGTTCGATACCTCACAATGACCGGAAATTCATATTGACAAGATGAGCAGATCCAGAATGATAAATTATTTAAAAGCGGCATGTCATTATGTATGTATTCTGTAAACTAATCATTTAAGTAAGTATGTGAAATATGTACGTATATGAAATAAAATGCAAATAGGTAACTCCCATATTAATTTATTGATTTGGCTTTAATATGTAGAACTCCATAATTTATATTTTAAACATCAAAACCACACATTGATTTTTAGGGTCTAATTAATTGTATCTATTTATTATCAAAAACCCATAAAAATGAAATTTATGATAATTGTTTCGTCTTGTTATTTAGGGTCTAAAATCATAAAAATTGTACATTTTTATTTTAAAAAACACACATAAATAAAATTCGTGACAATTGTTTAGCCTTGTAATTTAGGGTCTACTAAATTGCATATTTTTATAATTAAAAACACACGAAAATAAAAAATTGTGACAGTTGTTCCGCCTTGTTATGGCATTATCAAACTACTGTGGTTAGTTTGATGTAAACGACACCAGTTTAATAATGCCATAACAAGGCGAAACAATTGTCACGAATTTTATTTTTATGCGTTTTTAATAATAAAAATACTTATATACAATAGTAGACTCTAAAATCAATGTATGATTTTAATATTTAAAATTTTAATATTGTATTTATTTTAATATTTTAATATTGTAATATAAAATTTAAAAATTGTATTTTTAGTACCTATCTACATACGTTTAGTAGACGCTATTTGCTAATGTAACCCTGCGTCACGTGTGTCAACTTTTTTCTGATTTTTACAAAGAAACCCGGGTTTAAAATATAACTAAAAACTCGACTAAAAAAATCAGCAGTGGGTATACTCGTACTATAATAAAATGAATATGTTGACATATACATCTCGGCCCAAACACCATTAAAAATATAAATAGATGGATAAATGATATAAAGACCTAAATGGTATCTAGGTGTATCGGATATGCTATCAGAAAGACCTAAAGTTTGACCCCGAAACGACCCCTCGCATTAGCGACACCCCGTGACCCGGTTTTCCGGTTCAAATGCTAGCATCAATCCATCTCTCTGAGGAGCAAAAACTAGAACGAGTGAGTACCTTTCCATATTGTGAAACTCGAGAGTGGGTGGCAGCTGGTGGCTAGCGACTCGGAGAGAAACGAATAAGGAGGTATATTCCCTTACACATGTATGGTATGGTGGAAACTACTTTACGAAATCTGTGTTCATCAGGAAAATCCGCATATGTTAATTGGGACCAGTCTTTATTTAACAGACTTAGAAAGAAAAATGCATTCAATTGAATTTTGAATTCTTTAGACCTACCTGAACATTTAAAACATATTACTAAGATTTTGATGTAATTTTAAATCAGAAGCGTAACAAAATACATTTTTATATAAATTTCAATCTTTTTTCCAATTAATATTGTAAAACACATGTAGCAAATCTAACAAAAAATAATGTAATTTATATTTGAAGCACAAAGTTGTGATTTTCCATTTTATAATTAAAATGTAACTTTGTTTTAAAATTACTATAAATATTTTATTATAACTTAATTTTAATGTCGATTAGTATTTATCAGTCTTGATAAATAAGCGGTTAGCTTCGAAACCGGTAGACATTATAATTAAATTATAATAAAATATTTATAGTGATTTTAAAAGTTACATTTTAATTTAAAAAAAAAGAATGAAAAATAATAATATCCATATTAATATTATTTATAATATCGGACACTGGATAATTCACCCTACGGATAAGATGTCAATTTAAAGGTGTATCAACTTGATATGAAACATGCATTATTCTTGCCTCTTGAAAAAAGATGGATGTACATATGAGCATCCCAAAACCCTGCATTCGGCTGGCTTAAGCGATCACTTTATACTGGGATGCTCAGACTTTCATCTTTATTAATAAAAAATGGAAGAATGATACATGTTTCATATCAAGCTGAGACACCTTTAAAAAAATATATCTTCAATCGTCGTTTTGAGCCATGGACCAATAGGATAAAGTCGCCAAATACCGCCCCCTTCCCTAACTCCGACACATGCGTTATCACGAAATATACGATTGTGGTCATTGCTACGAAGAAGATATTGTATAATATCAACACGTTTGGGAAATATTAAAAAGTGGTTGTGCGCAGAAGCTTACTCGTACATAATTTTTAAAAAATTCCCAGTCCAAATATTGTCCCATGGACGGAATTAAGACACTTTTTTGTCCTGATCGTCACTTTGACTTTAAAAAATGTAAGTTTATTTTGCATAAAACATACAGTTAAGTTTTATCCACGATACAAAAACAAAGAAAATCATCATAAAATGCGTAAAAACAAATAGAGAACGGTATCCAACCACTTAACCTCATTACGGTGTGATCAAATTGATTAAGTATACTTAATTATAAATCTCGCACATTCAATTTTTTAAATGAAAACAAAATGGTATCGAAAAAACAAAAAGCGTAATATTTACATGCGTACATTTCCAACGAAAGGAAAACATTTGTTTTTTATATGAATAAATAAATAGCAAGGGCACAGTTGGTGATATCGGGTCAAGGATTCTGGGGGAAACGGTCGACCCAGATGCCTACGAAGGGACAATGTGAACACTGTAGCGAGTATACGCTCGCAGCTTGCTACTCACCGTGTGATGCGCTGGGCTCAGATGATTTATTTGTCCTTTGTGCGTTATGCACAGACGGTGGTTCAGAGTGGCATTTTACAACGTTAAAATATTACGATACATAGTAAAAAATTGGGAAAAATTAAGAAAATACGAAAAAATCTGACGAAAACGTTTATGAAAAAAGTGTGAAAAAATATTTAAAAAATAATCGATGCTTGTTTTGCAACAAATTATAACTTCTACAGTGAGTCAATAGAACTACCTGTCTATTTTTTTTGACTATGTAGAGATAATATGAAAAATATATGTATCACTATCCTAATTTTTCAAATAATATACAAAATATAAAAAAAATATATGTATTTAAATAATAATCAATGCTTGTGTTTTTTAAACAAATAGCATCTCCGAGTCAATAGAACTGTCTATTTTTGTATTATTTTGTTGACATCTCATCAAAGATGAAGCAGAATATTGAAGTCTGGGAATTTACGGGGCTGACGACCGTCATTGGCTGGTTTAAGTGATCACTTTACACACGTGTCGCCAGCCCCGCAAATGCCCAGACTTCCATATTCTTCTTCATCTTTGATGAGATGTCAAAAAATAATATGAAAATAACTCTTGTAATTGGAGATAGTCCAGATTTTGTGAACAAGTATTTGGACACTCTCAAAATGTTGTCTATTTTTAGACTATTTAAAGAGATTTTTTAGATGAAAAAATGAGATTTGTAAACAAGTGTTTTGACACACTCAAAATGATATGAATATTATATTTTTGTTCGCAGAATTTGCGAACAAAAATAGAACTTTCGATTAATTTGGAGAACAAACACAGTGGTACTAACTCGTGTTTCTCGCTAATCGCTCGTAATCCAGGATCAAATGATAGCACGCTTTACTCCAATTATGAATTTAGTGACACACAACCGAAACTTTTCCGCCGGCGAGTAAATTCACCGAGTATTTTTATCGATAAACATCGGTCGATGTTGATAATAATATATTTTTATCACAAAATATGTTCTTGACCCAATTGGTTACGATTCTTTCGAAACACGGACCTTGAAACATTCAGGTTAAAGAGATTCCTAGTCGGGAAGGATGATTTGGGGCCATTGGACTATTAGACTAATTTCAAAAACGACCTACATCTCTTTTATTGAAGAGCTTTTAATCGAAGAACAAATTTCAATGCGCAGGCTGTGAACAAAATTTAAAATATTTATATTATCCACTGACACTTCGTGATGGAATTGCATTTTTAATTTATTATTAGATTAAAACCAATATTTTTAGCTTTTCCACTTTTTTATTTTGTCTTGCCTTAATGTCTTGTCGATAAGAAATGACTGCCGGGAAATTTACATTTCAGAGAACTTCGGACTCCCCCCGGACAACCACAGCTTAGTGGAAGGAGCCGTCAACCAGCATTTCCTGATACCTCGTTACATAATTTAAATTCATTTACAAAAAATGCAAATCTATTATAACTTTATATAAAATCGTGCTTTCAATACAAAAAAACCTTTATAAAAAATATTTTAAATATCATACAATACTTAAATTCACTCAAATTAAATTAATTTCTCATAAAATTATATCAAATCATGGTTATCAACTCCTGCCTTCTTTTATATATAACATAACAATTTGTACAGCCTCTCACCAGTCTGATGATGTCGGTAACGACGAAACCCGGTCGCTGGTCAAATAAAAAAGTGGAAAAGCTAAAAATATTGGTTTTAATCTAATAATAAATTTAAAATTTAAAATATTTTATAAAATTAAACAACTTTGTTTTAACCACTTTTTTATTATAAGTACACTTTAACCAACCGATTTAGACAAGAACCTTGTCATCATCAAGGTTTATTGAATTCTAAAACATTAAAAGCATTAAAATACTCACAATTAATTACATTCCCTTACCAAAAACTAAATCCTAAATGTAATCCTAAATGTTTTTGGTAAGTGTATTAATAATAAAAAAGTGGTCAAAACAAAGTTAATTTAATTTTATAATGTTCATAAAATGTGCCACAAAGTATCTGTGAAAAACATTCAAGAAATTAAAATATTTTATTTACAAAAAGCTTTAATTTTTTTAATTAGTATATTTCGTACATGCAAAATACACATTTCATGGTTTACATACGATATTTAATGATTCATATCTGCACATGTAACTCATATCATGTATAAATCTACTGCGACATCTATAGATTAATTCGTATACTATTAATACTACACTGCAGTAGTATTTTTATATAGTCTACTTTTACATCATACACTTTTTACTTTAAAAAAAAAGTTACTTATTTTTCATCATTTACAAATTTGAATTTACGATAATTTTGGGTTTTCCCGTGCCGATTACATTCAACAATACTTTTTCATTAATTTTTAATTCAAGTTTTACTTAATAAAAACCAGGTATTTACTAAGTAAAACTTAAATTAAAAATGGATAGATTTTACCACAAAGTAACTGCCGAATCAATTAATAAAACTTTTTTATTAGGTTATTTGATTTGTAATTTGTCTAGTATGAGCCATTCAATCACAGATGACATGGCCGAATGATATGATCTGTTAACATCTATCCACCTCCATTTTCCAATTATGAATGGCTCTTTTGTACATAGTTACTTACGAATGATATGTTTATAGAATCAAGTCTAAAAAATGTACAAAAAATGGATTAAAGTCAATCAAACTTTACTAACGTGAATCAAGTGTGGAAATCTCTTTTTTATTTTCAAGGTTATTTGTACAGTAAATATCAATAACATTAAAATAAAAAAAATGAGTTTTTTTATATATAAAAATACGTAAATGAAATTTGATTGACGACAATACATTTTTTTATTTAATTTTATAAATATATCATTTGTAAATAAAATGGTAAAAGATATAGAAATGAAAATGCCATGTCACGGGGTCCCTAAATGCAAAAACAATATTTATTGAATTCTGTATTTCAGTATTGTAAAATTACTAACTAACTAACCGCCACGCCACTTAGGTAGAAAGAATAGAACGCCACACCAACTCTGTCTTTGCAAACATTCTTCGCCTCTTCCACATTCATGCATCCCCTCATACATTCCCGCCGATTATTTCGACTCCTAACCTGACCCGTTTTTTTTTTTTTTTTTTCCATAAATTATGTCTTTGAAAACACCTTTGTAAATATGTAAAAATCTCTTGTTTGTAAATTTAACTTGTATATAAGCAGTGTAGAAATACTGAAGGAAATAAAAATATTAAAAAAAACTGACAATAATTGTAGGATTACAGTTTATTTATTGCATTGCATATTAATGTACTGAAAATCGTTGTAAATCGGGGTTATCAAGTTTATAGCGACTAGGAGTGGTACGAAAATACATTTTTATTTGTCGTTTAACGCTAGCACGTGCCGAAGTGTTGTCGCTCTGGCGCGCCACTGCTAATAAAATTGTTCGAGGAATATAGGAAAACTTTCTCTGTTTTGATGTTTCTTTCAGGAACAAATCAACCGGCCTTGTAGGGAAAGGCAGAAAAACATTCCAAAAAGCCAACATCCCCAATTGTCATATTAACCCTTTGCGCTCAAAAGTTTTTTGGTATGCGCGTACCGCCAACTAAATGAAATTCCGAGACTTATTACTATTTAATAATAATAAAACCCTTATCCGCACCCCAATGGTGCATAGGGCACTGCTTCATATAAACGCAGTATTATCTTGATCGTTTTACACGTGAAGCAGAGGTGATCAGCCCTCCGATTCAGGTACCAGTCCAGGGTAATATTGAATAAATATTACAGTGAAAAAATCACTTATATTTATTTGACCCCTCCTGGGAATCGAACCCGGGACCTCCAGAACGGTAGCCGAGCGTGCTAACCATTACACTACGGAGGCGGACATTATTACTATTTAATCGTACTTATATGATTCTGGTTTGATTATATCGAAGCCTTCTTTAAGATGGTATGGACATGTGGAGTGAATGGATAACGAGAGAATGACTAAGAAAGTATATGTGGCAAATGTGAGCGGAAGAACAGAAGGAGTTAAAATATTTGGGTGATTTTTGGTGATGCAGAATGCAATGGTGCTTCTAGACAGTTTTATCGAAAATGTATAGGAAATGTGAAGCTTCAGCAGTCCGGAATAATTCCAGGTAAACTGCAAAAGTGTGTTTTCCATCTTCACAACCTGTACTCCTATATGTGCAGTCTACACCTAGCGGGCGGGGTGAGGGGAGGGGTGATGAGGGGAGGTGGGGAGGGTAGAAAGGAGGGAGGGGGGGATAGATCAGGGAAATGGGAAAACAGGGTTGCGGCGAACAAAGGAAGGGGCCGGGAACTAATGTACTTGTCGCAGTGGATCCGAGCTGGAACGCTTCGCGGCAGAGGCGGAATGGAAACTTTGTAATTGAGAAATAAAAGGCACACCTGTATGACGTGCATCGCAGTGTTTAACCCGGAAAATTAAATGAATATAAGCATGAATTGAAATTTCTTACACGGCGGCTAATTGACTCTCGGCAACTTTCATTCCATATCCTTCATATTATCCCTATAAATATCACACATACATAATACATATTATACTATTCAAATATTACACTATTCAAAGCATCATCCGCATGCCGATGGTGTATAGGGCACTGCATCATATAAACGCAGTGATATCTTGATCGTTAACACTTGTATTTATTTAGATTGTCAGTGACAGGTATATTGAAAGCTTTTAATGTAAATTCTCAGTAAAATCGGGATACAATTTTATGTTGTTTCACATTTTCAATAACTTAGTATTTCACAACTTAGTTAAAAAAAAATTGCTTTGCAAGAGCAGACCAGTCAGGAAGCCTAGATGCTTCTGTATCAGAATGCGGTGGGACAGCTTTCAGTGATCGTTAACACATGACGAAAAGGTGATCAGCCCTCCGCTTCAGGTACTAGTCCAGGATAATATTAAATAAATATAAGAGTGAAAAAATTACCTATATTTATTTATTTCACCCCCCCCCCTCTGGGAATCGAACCCGTGACCTCCAATACGGAAGGCGAGCGTGCTGACCATTACACTACGGAGGCGGACAAATTGTTTGTTTTGGTATTTATAATTTATTTAAGCGAATTAAAAATCTTATTGGAGTGATATATCCTTAGAATAAGTTAGCATGTTATGTTAGTCATGCAGTAACGTTTCTGATTTGTTGATGATTAAGGGTTAAGTAACGGGGGCAGTACCGCCCCCTCTAGTAGGCGCTGGAGAAGTATTCTAGGGGGCACTGAGGTCCTAGGAAAATGAATGGGGAGCCGAAAAGTTGGAAAAACATTTTTATTCCTCCCCCCTCTCTAGGGACGTTCCGGTAATTTCCTACCCCCGTTGAAAATAAAGATTGAGAAATTTTAACAGATGTGGCGTTTGACCGAAAAAGATTGGGAAGTTGTGTGCTGACTGATAAAATTTGATTTATTTACCAACAGTGTAAAGAAAATATTTTTAAAATACTTTTCCATACTTATTTATATATTTTTTAGATCGCTCTACTTTAGTACACATTTCAAGAGCAAATTAATTACAGGGCAAATTAATCCGCAGGGGTAGGCAGAGAGGGTGGAACGCCACACTCTTGTCATAAGCTTCTCGCTTCCCGACATAAGCTCCTCGCTTCCTTCACATCCATACATCTAGTCATACATGCACTCAGATTACGCAGACTTTTGACACCATCAGATTTTAGGTTCTGATTGATCTGATCGTGCCAAGATCGTATGTTATTTATATTTACATGAATAAAAAAAATAATATGCCAACATAATCTTTATTTTGATGTGATTTTCAAGTCATAACTGCTAACAATTATGTGGGTTAACTAACCTATTTTTGAACACGAAGAAAAACAAAACATAAAAAAAAAACTTTTCTAAAAAAAATCATGATTTTTAAAGAAAAGTTTGGTATTTTGAATTTAATAAGTATAAAAAGACCAATTATTTAAAAATGGAGCATTATTTTACGACACGAAGCGCTGTTCAATATTGACGACGGCACCGCCATCTATCGGCGAAACGGCGCTCTAATCGTCAGCTGGGAAGATAAGCGTCGAACAGTGCCGTCTCTTTCCGACGCTCGACTTCCCAAAGGAACTAGAAAGAGACGGACATTGTTGACCTGCGCTACTTTCTATATTTGAAGGAGGTCATGCACTCCTCTCATAACTAAAGGTAGCAAAATACTTTGTATAAATTAGGTACAATCTGATCACAAGAACATTCAAATCAAAATTTAAAGGTAACCTACAAAGATTACGGTTTTATTTTTTTTCTTCATAATTTTGAATCAAAACAATACATAAGTGTACTGAAGAAGCTACATAAATTAAGATCCTTATTTTTTTTTTAAGATAAAAAAATTGTGTAAAAAAATATGACGCTATGTAAATTAATATCGAAAATTATTATCATTATTAAATTGTGTTTTGGTGATTTAGAACAGTGTTCCGCAAACTTTTTCTATTCAAGATACACCTACCAAATTAAGAAATTTCAGAGGTGCATATTTACCATATTATGGTAACATATTTAACATATTATGTTTAATGCGAAATGTGAGCCTATTTAACTGAGCACAGGATATCAAAATTTGGAGCAATTGTGTTATTTTCACAAAACTAGACTTTTCTCCGCGGCACACCAACTAATCACCACGGTACACCAGTCTGCCGCGGCACACAATTTGCGAAACAATGATATAGAACACACAGGCGGTTCAAGACAGTTCTATCAAAAATGTATAGCACTTGAACAGTTAAAGTATATGTTTTGAATTGTGGTATGATCAGAATTTCCCATGAATTTTTTGAAGTACCGGTTAGGCTCTACCAATTTGTTATTTATTTTTGAAAAAATTAGCAAATTTTCCAACTTTTGATGTTAGTTAGAATGTAAAAAGTAAAAGGGTCGTCAGCCCCGTAAATGCCCAGACTTCCATATTTTTCTTCTTCTTTGATGAGATGTCAAAAAATAATATAATAACTCCTATAATTGGAGATAATCCAGATTTTGTGAAAAAGCATTTGGACACACTCAAAATGTTGTTATAGTTTATAGTTAGGATAGAGAATGAGAAATATTGATTTTGAAATACAAATTACCCAGACCAATTGAAAACAAATCGCCAGTTTCACAGTCAGGCAATTATGCTATGGCACCTGTTATAATAATAATAAAAACATAAAATGAAGTTTCTTAAAGTGAATCCCAAACGATCACAGACAATGTATAACTTCTTAAAATGCATTTATTTAGGGTACTTCTAGTCTGGAAGATAGAAGTCGGCCATCCACAATGACGAGGAGCGAAACAAGCTGGTCTCCAGCGTGACCATCGCTCAGGGAGGCGTCCTGCCCAACACCTTGGCCATTCTCCAGCTCAAGAGGATCGAGAGGAAGGTGTTGCAATTTGTCGGCTCATCTTTTCCCCGCTCCAGACTCAGCCCACTCGTCCCGAGACCAATTGACGACGTTTTATTATTATTTTTTTTTGTATTCTTATTGTCATCATTCTATTATTATCCATGTCTTTATAATAAAACGCCCTTGGGGTAGTATTTTACAAAAATGGCGCTTTTTAAATTATCTAAATTATTATTATTATTACTTTTTTCCACATGACTTGATATTCCATTTGAATCGTAGGAAAGAAATATGTACTATACATGCCGTAACAAAACATAAAACAATAAATTATCAATATAATACAACAAAATCAAATGTCAAGTTCAAAAAACCAAATAAAAATGGTCAAGTTATCAATATGATAACAATGGATTGTTCAGTGTTTTCTGACAAGCGAGTTTATTTAAAAAAAAATTGAAGGCATAAGCAAAAATTATCATGGTTACTGCTAGTTGCTTATCTGACCTCGACACACGTCTCAACTCGCAGAATATTCTATGAAACATATTAGCAAAATAAATAAAATATTGTATTTATGAGTGTTTTGAACAATTGAAATCTGAGTGCATTACATCACATATCGCTCACTCCTTTCAACAACGTCATATATCAAAGGTTTTACTTAAAAAGATGTGTTGCACAGTAAAAAGTTCAATTTTTTTTTTTTTTTTTTTTAATACATTTTATTATATTTTTAAACTTTAAAAATGATCTGAAAAATCAAGTTTTTTGAAATATGATGTGGAAAGGAGTGAGTGATAAGATGTACCATAGTAAAAGAAAATTGTTCCAGACGTTACATTAATTTTCAAGAAATATTCTACTATGATATGACATAATTTCGAACTTCGTTCAATGTCAAAAGACGGCGTTTCGGTTCGATTCTGATAAATAGCACAAACATTAACGACTCCATTCGCCTGGAACTACACGTGGATGGCTCGACTCTGGCCAATGTTTGTACACGACATATTCTCCAGTTCTTTGGACACGTTGCATGTGGCAATGAGGATAACCAAGAACGACTGTTTGTGATCGGTAGCCAGGAGGGGAAGAGAGGGAGAGGAAGATCCCTCGGACGGTGGACCGATCAAGTTAAGGCAGCAGCAGGCACCTCGGTGGTTGGAGCGCTACGTGCATCGCAGTCAAGGGATAACTGGAGAAGAGTCATTATTGCTTCCACAAGGGTCGCAATTCTCAGTTATAAGGAATAACACGGGGGAGAAGAAGCACAAACACTAACAGAGGTTAAGCTTTAACCAAAACTACACAATATTCATTCAAACCCTTATCCGCACCCCAATGGTGCATAGGGCACTGCATCATATAAACCCAGTGTTATCTTGATCGTTAACACATGAAGGAAATGTGATCAGCCCTCCGCTTCAGTTACCAGTGCAGGGTAATATTGAATAAATATTAGAGTGAAAAACTCACTTATATTTATTTGACCCTCCCCTGGGAATCGAACCCGGGACCTCCAGAATGGTAGCCGAGCATGCTGACCATTACACTACAGAGGCGGACACAAATTTGGATACGATCTATATTAATATGCAATTAATGATTTGCTATAGGTAAATATAGACTGCACGAATTTAACAAAATATATTTAATCACGCAACTAACTTTAGGTTTTCAAGTCAGGTTAAATCAGGTTGTGGTGAGACTCTGAGTTAAAGGTAGAGCCTACATTACTTGATTCCTTTTAATAAAGGGCCACTAGGCTTACAAAAATAGTACATATTTAAATATCTGCAAATATAACAAGAACACAAATATTTCACTTATGAATAATATTTTTCTTTATTTTTCTAACCCTTATCTGCAACCCGTGGTTCATAAAGCACAGCATCATATCAAAACAGCAAATCAATATAAAATATAATGTTAGCAGTTAAGTCAGATTAAAATTTTAATCCACCTTAAACCTCAAAATCTTTAATAATATAAAGAAAAAAATTATGAAAACATTAATTTACACGGCATACAATATAAGTGAGGTTAACTGTAGACAGATGATGTACCAAATGGAATTCCAAAAATAGATAAATTCCTTTGATTAATGTTGGGTATGAAAGAAGGATTTTAAAATGACTTAAGTTTAGTTCGATTATGAATGTGAACTTTGAAATGTTCTTGTGTACTAATACATTATACTTGCATACATACTCAAAAAAAACTTCGACAGACTAGTTTGACACTTCACTCAACCATTATAAATCCTGCCGTTAAGAAAACTTAATCAAAAACCAAATTTTATATTCCAAATGTATCATATTAAGAAATTAAAAACCACAAATTGTTTGAAATAATTTTACATATACGACAAATGCATCAAATATAACGTAAATACTATTGTTACGAGAAGAGGATGTAGGTAATATTTTGATCAAAGAACTGTGTACTCGAAGAACTTGATACTCGGATTTTATTTAATTATTTAATAAAGACATATACTTTACTAAGTAGTTCGATGAATACAAAAAACATTAAAGCCAAATAAAGTTAATAATAATAATATAGAAATGTCAAGGACAAAAAGAAAATCGTTTAGGTTATTTACTCACCAATAAGCATGCGAACCAAATGAAGTGTTAAGGGTCTTCAATTTTTCGTCACTTATAAAATATGAAATACAAACCAACACTGAGAGAAATAAGGGGAAACAAATCACTTTAACAATAAATTATGTATAATTATAACAAAAATATTGAAAATTTTAGACTGCCCAAAAGTCACTTCAAGTAGTGTTGCCAATAGTGAGAAAATTTTCATAAAAAAAATAATCTTAATTCATGTTTTGAAAACCAGTACCTTCTCAAGATACTTCATAATAACAGAGAACTTGATAAATTGGTTTTCTGGATAACGGATTAATTTCATCAATATGTTTTAAAAGCTGCTTCTTATCTCCCTCAGCATACTTTTATAAAAAGATAATACATTTTTCTTAAATCTTTTTTCCGTCTCTGGAGTATTCTTCTTTTGGAATTCCCAATTACATATAAAAAAATCAAATTCATAATATTTTCGGTTTTGGAAAAAACGATCACGTACTTGGTATGTAGTTTTTACGTCACAGAAAAATAATTCATTCGAAAACTCTGCTTAAAAATTACTAGTTCCGGAATTCGCCTTCAGAATTCTGAGTGTTTGTATTATAAATTCGTAATAGGAAACTTTCACTAGGGATGAATACTTAATTCATTATTTTCTTTTAAATTTCTAATACATTCTCATCTACATTTATTTAAAAAAAAAACTTTAAATAGATAAATTAATTTCATTATCGAAGTTAAAAAATAATGATAATAGAAAAAAACAACATTTAAGTATGTTAATAAATTAATAAATAATCTTTATAAACATAAATTAAGTAAAAGGTTGAAAATAATGATAACAAATACTAGTGCATACTAAACTCTTATTGACTATTTGGCATTTATTTAAAATTTTATATATTTTTCAGCGAGCGAGATTGTCCCTGTCCCTGGGAGTACCCTTAAAAAGTGTGAAAGAGTTTGTATACCTCGGAAGCAGAATCTCATGGGATGGCTGATCCAAAGGCGAAATCGACAGTCGTATACACCAGGCAAGAATTGCGCTTAACAGAAAATCAACCATGTTCCAATCTAATAAACAAAATAACGCAAACATCTTGTCAAGACATATCGCTCACTCCTTTCAAGAACGTCATAAATCAAAAATCGACAATTTTCAGTTGTGCGTGTTTTCGGAATGCCCAAAAAATGTACTATATTCCAGCAAAAGAGGCATTTTTTAAACTTAATATTTACCCGCTACACTCTGAAAATATTATTTGTGCATTTTGAAGAAAAGGTATTGTTTAATCATTTTTTTGAATAAACTAAATATTTTTCAAATGGAGAAAAAAACCTTCAGGTTTTACCAAAAAAGATCTGTTGCACAGTAAAAGGTTCAATAAGTGGCTTGATATTTATTTTTAAAACATTGTCTTATATTTTTAAACTTTAAAAACGTTCTCCTGAAAAATCAAGTTTTTTTTATTTATGACGTTCTTGAAAGGAGTGAGCGATGTGTATGGAGTGTGTTACTGTATGACTGCGAGACATGGAGCTTATCCGAAAGATGCATGGAGAGGCTGAATGCGTTAGAGATGTGGACCTATAAATAATGCTAGTGGTATTTTGAAGAGACCATATCTCGAACGACGAGATACTACGAATAATCGAAGAAAGAAGGCTGACGAGATACTCACGACTATCACGAAGAGATACGCCAAGTGGATCAGTCACGTATTGAGACATTTCTTGTTTCCTGCACCTGATGATTGAGGGAACGATCGAGGGAACAAACGCCAGAGGATGCTCCAGGATGATCTTTGCGACTTGTACGATGATATGGGCTGTTCAACGTTTGAAAAGCTGAAGAGGGTGGTGTATAATATACTGGAATGGCAAATGAGGTAACAATTGCTACTGCAAACTTATTCACAAGATTGAAACCACAAAAGAAGTTCACATAGGGGTTAATTAGTGAAGGTAGGTACTCACCCAAATATAAAAATACTTACTTAAAAAAATTAATATGGCAATACTATAAAACGTTTAATTTTTGAATACTTGAAATCCTGGAGCGGTTGCCAAACGTTAAATCGGTTATTCGTCGCAAAGTATTTTGTTTTTTGTTACGTACTAGATTCAATAAAAGTGAGAAGTGAGTAGAAAATAATTAATATGGACCCGTGGAGCTTTATTGCGCCGTCATCTGGAGACATTTTAGATGTTCTCTACGACAGGGAATTCTCGGACGCATACTTCGATATGGACCATGAAAATACCAATGGACGCGGCTTTTCAGCTCAGGTGATCTTTGTTTAGTTTTTGTTGGACGTTTTGTAGTCCTTAACAATCGTTTTCTTAATTTGAGCAATGAAAAAGCTTTTTGGGCGTCTGATTTGTTGGCTATCCCACTATCCATTACAGATGTCACCCATTAACATTCCATTGTTTTCCTGAACAAATCGCACAAAAGTATAACTGAAACCTTGGTTTTGCTTTGACATGTCAGTCTTCCGAAATTGTCTTGGTTCTAATGTTGCATTTTTTTTAAAAATGCGTATTTTCCTTAGTAGCTACTTTAGATTGTTTCAATTTCTATTGTCTATTAACTGAAAATTAATATTTTGTAAATATTTTTAGGCTCAGAATGAAAATGGCCATAATTTTGTACAACCCATCAAAATCAAAAAGGAAATTATTTCTCCAAACGCTCAGGAGTTTAAAAAACCGCAGGACGTACACAACCTTCATTTAACACCTGATAAAAATACGGTCAATATTAAAGAAGAGAAAATTACTCCAGACGACCCTGACGCCAAGGAGAGAGTTCTCAGGAGGAGATCGATGTCGGTGAGCGCCATCATGCCGGGCCCCAGGGGTCGGGTTCTCTCGCACATGCGAGAAGTGAACGAGAGAATGAATAACATCAATCTCAACACTTCCAATCACGAAGTAACACATTCGTCGGCCGACTTATACGAGACTTCTACTTCCAAATCACTCAAGTCCTTTTCTACGTGCTCTTCGCAATCCAACTTGCATGTCACCTCCAAGTTCGTATCTATGGCCGAAGCTATCTATCATTTGCACAGGGATACCCCTAAGCGGTTCCACTCTTACCCCAAGACGCAAGACAGAGCTTTCGAAACTGCCGCCAACCGTAAGAAGGAGAGAATCCAACTGCTGAAGTTGACCATCCCCCAATCTCCCGCTTTATTGTCCAAAACTAGAACTCGCCCCGTTACGGCTCTGTCGCAAAAAGACATCGAAGATCTCGAAGTGCAGGAAATAAAAAAGCATCATATTAAGGCGAATCCTATTTCTAAAAGCGTATTGCAAGGAATTCCCAACCCCCCCGTCACGCGGAGGCCCGTCACTCAACCCGAACCGTTCAATTTGACCCAAATCAGAAAAAAGCCAGTCCCGCCGGAAAAGAAAATTGTATTTACCGCTAGACCGGTGCCCAAACGCATTCTCGAAAAGCCGGCTGAGCTGCCGAAAAAGACTATTCTGGTAACTGTTCCGAAGACCCCGACGTTTATGTCTCAGCGCTCTCGTTCTCTAGAGTCTGTACCCAAAATAGTGTGCGAACCGGCAATTCCGGTTCGACAAAAGCGGATCAAGTTCCCTCTTCCGGCGATTGATAAGTCGGAAGAGCACAATGCCGCCGTGGGACATTCGGGAGTTCCCTTGTCGCAGAAAACTACCTCGCATCCTTGCAAACCTAAACCGTTTTCCTTCGAGCAGAGGGATAAAGAGAGGCAGACCAAAAAGCTAGAAAAGATACAAAAGTTTTTAGACGAAGAAAAGAAGATGCGAGAATTTCACGCGAATCCTTTACCATCCGTCATCTTGAAGAAATGTAAAATCTCTTCGCCAAAACTGAAAGTGTACGAAAAGAAATGCGACAAGAAAGAGAATAAGGAAAATGTTTCCGAGGAACATCACATGTTCAAAGCCCGACCTCCCTTGGTTCTGTTTAAGGAGCCATTCGTTCCAACTCGCAAGGAGAGGCCCGTCTTGGAACCTTGCCAACTGCAGTTGAGCACGGAGATCAGAGCGAAAGAGAGAGACGCATTCAACCAGAAGATAAAGGAAAAAGAAGAACAGCATGAGATGCTGAAGAGATTGGCTGAAGAGGAACAGATGCAGCGGGAGGAAGAAGAAAAAGCCGCCTTGCGAGTGCAGTTGGTTCACAAAGCGGCTCCCGTAAAGCATTATGCACCCCTGGTCATTCATTCCTCCGAAGTACCTTTGACGACTCCGGAGTCACCCAAATTTGCCTTACACAAATCTTGAGGCAGATTGTTTTGTAAATCCATATTTTTTTCTAGTTGCCATCCGTAATGGAGTGATAGCTTTGTACATACATAGGTGGAATCGTATTCATTTTATTGAGTAAAAATATAACATCAGAAATTAAACAATATTTGAAAACATTTTTTTGTATGTTCAATACATAATATTTTTTAGTTTATAATATTAATGTAATGTTAGTATTATTTTTTCATGTTTTTATAAATATTTGACCAATTATTACATATCGTGGACTCAGTATTCAAACTAGGTAACTCAAAATTCTCTTTTCTGAGTTAGTGACATTCTTTTCTCCAGTAACTCCTCTTTTAATTATGAGGCATCTTTCTTGACATTTTTATGAAAGTAATAAAGGTTAGAAATTCAAAGATATATTAAACTTCAGATATCTGCTTAGAGTTATTTTTTTCCATTTTTACAACTTGAAGTCCACAAACTGTCTCCAAGCTTTTCTGTTGGGTGCCAGCTCCCTTGCATCCTCCCAAGTTAAGTCCGCGTCTCGAAGTTCAGATGAGAGATGCTGACAAAATGTTAGCAGCATGTTGGACATAAATATTTTTTAATGATGTTTCTAGTATCTGTACATGACAGAATATAAATCTCGCATGTGATCATTCCCCGATTTAAAAAATTAATTTTGTTTTCACGAGACCGCCTCAAATATATTTTTACATTGTTAATTGATAAAATATTTTTTTTACAAACTCACTGTAGACTTGAACATTTTCATAAAACGTAGTTTTATTCCATTGAGAGCGAGAGATTTGTATGTTATAATTGGTTTATGTTGTTGAGTTTAAAAATGTACATTTACGTCTTTAATTTGTAAGCTGCTTTAACCAATTTGCTATGATTCCTTTTACAATATGTTATCTTTCCATGTTAGCAAACAAAAAATACCCAGCATGAATTAAAAAAAGGGCATTATTTTGGGATTATGTTTATTATGTGATGTTATGATGAGCCGTGCGCTTGTGCACAGAGTGCCAATCCAAGGTAGCATATTTGATTATATATTTTTAAAATTATTTAATTGGGAATCAAACCCAGATCCCAAACGCATTACAGAGACATGTTAATGGTAAAATTAATTAAATCTTTTTGTAGTTCTAAAATAGTGGAAAAAAATTGTATAATCTTATTAAAGTTCTCTTTTAGTTGAAGTTTTCACTGCGAGACCTAAAACATTTTGAAGGAAGTCTGGATCTGTGTATTTTTGTAACTTTCATAAAAAAAAACCATTGAACTCGGCGTCAAAAGAATGTACCACATCTCAAAAATAGCTCACTAAAATCATGAACCATAATAATAATTATTAGAATGAATGGGGTTTTATTATTTATATTACTGCTTTACAGTTACATTACGTTAGATTTTATTAAAATTATTCACAAATTAACCCAGAACTTATATATTTAGATTTAAATAAAGTGTACATTAACAAAAAATTAACATGTGTACTTTTTCATGTATCACACCTGCTACTTTCCTTAAATGTGTCGCCTACTTTCAAAATCTGCCAGATCCAATTTTATAAGATTTAAAAATAAATACTCTATCGGAATGCCAATTGTGGGTTTTATTGTTTAAAATATTTATATACTTGGAAACCCTGTTAAAAATAGCCTTGTATTTCAAATTCCGCTATATTCATGGAATTTGCCTTCTGACCCATATCGGCCAATCACAGAGCGGGGATAGGTCAAACATTAAGATGAAGTCAAAATCGGTTTGTGTCTCGTGTTTTTTTTTTAAAAATACATACTGAAAAAAGAAAATGGGAAAATTCTCTATTTCATAATATTTTTGTCTAAAGATAGACAAATCTTTGAGACACATCGCTCACTCCTTTCAAGAACGTCATAAATAAAAAATCGTGAATTTTGAGTTGTGCGTGTTTTCGGAATGCCCAGAAAATGTTCTATATACCAGCAAAAGCGGCATATTTTTAACTTAATATTTACCCGCTACAGGGCAGAAAATGTTGTTTTAGCATTTTGATGAAAAGCTATTGTTTAATTATTTTTTTAAATATACTAAATATTTTTCAAATGGAGAAAAAACCTTCAGGTTTTACCTAAAAAGATCCGTTGCACAGTAAAAAGTTCAATAAGTGGCTTGATGTTTATTTTTAATACATTGTGATTTCTTTTTAAACTTTAAAAACGTTCTCCTGAAAAATCAAGTTTTTTGATTTATGACGTTCTTGAAAGGAGTGCGCAACATGTTACCTAGAGAAATTCGCATTTTTTGTAAAATCGACTTACATGGATCTGGCTGATTTTGAAAGTAGGCGACACAAATGATCATTTTACTTATTTTCTCCTAAATTTGTTTCCGATAACTCCAAGTAGATACCACTCTAACTTCAATTCAACTGCAACAAGTCTGCACCCAATGGTCCTGTGGTTAGTGTCGCAGACTCTTAAGTCAGAGTTTCTCGGTTCAAATCCACTCTACCACAATTTGATACCTATTTCTAATAATGAGCCGCTTAGGCTAACAGAAATAGTATGAAATTGAAATGTGTTAATAATAAAAACACAAATATTTCTCTTTGAAAAAAAAAAAAGCCTTTGATTGACTTACCAGTAATTATACAAAAACAAGCCTTGCTCTTCAGATGTCAGATGTGTTACATCAAACAAGTATGTATTGTAATTACAGTCAGAATTTCTAGGTCCAAAACCCACTCTGACACAATTTGATTCCTATTTCCAAACATGAGCCATTCATGTTTAGCGGAGCTGTATAAGCGCCCTCGAGGTAGTTTTTTTTACAAAAATGGCGCTGTATAAATCATCCAAGATTATTATTATTGAATTGAATATTTATGCATATTGTAGGAGCACAAATATTTCTTTTTACTTTTGGAAAAAGTTAAGAAAAATAGAACCCAGGACCTCACGCAGTGGGCAAACACTATAACCATATTACAACATGTTATTAGATTTATATTATCCACTGACACTTCGTGATGGAATTGCATTTTTAATATATTATTAGATTAAAACCAGTCTGATGATGTCGGTAACGACGAAACCCGGTCACTGGTCAAATTAAAATAAAGTGGAAAAGCTAAAAATATTGGTTTTAATCTAATAATATATTAACATGTTATGGTACCATAATTACTATTTACAACATTTTGAGTGTGTCCAAATACTTGTCATAACAAGTCGTTGGTCGTCAGCCCCGTAAATGCCCAGACTTCCATATTCTTCTTCATCTTTGATGAGATGTCGAAAATAATAATTACTATTTGTTATCTCTGGTTGGATGATTCAATTTGCTTTTAACAAATTATATTTTAATGTCACTGGGTCTTGACTAGTGTAAAATAATATTACATGTAAAGAACCTTTAGAGAAATATCAAAATGTGGATAATCTCAATAACTCACCTCAGTAACCTTCTGATGAGAATTCTTGCAATCCAAGTGCTGCTTTTGAACAATTTCGGACATGTTGCTCATTTGCGAGAACCATTGTTTTGGAAAAAAAATACTGCTGTGTATTAAGCTGTTATTGTAAATGGACATATTCTTAATACTTCGTTTCATCAGATTACTCTAAAATAGTATAGCAACATCAACATCTAAGTTATAGCGGTTCAAGTGCATTGTTCTCGCAGATGAGCAATATGAATGTAATAAAGAATAAGGAAAAATAAGAAAACGCTGATTAAATAAAAGATAAAATGCTTTTAACTTATATTTGATGAGAAATGATAATTTACAATATTGATCAAACATTCTTCCTCAGTCGGACCTTAAGCTACAGTTTCACAATCTCCCACAGAAAAGAAAGCAACATAAAATGTCAGCAATAGTTGTAATTACACACTGAACTGTGAATATACCTGGATAATTATGTTGAGGCATTGTACGTAGTTTCATTTCAACATTCCCCACTATCTTAGAAAAGGATTGTAACTACAACAAAATCAATGTGCAAATATTTATATATAATAAGAATAGCTCTACGAATGAGACAGTCACTAACGTCAGGTTAGGTTACATAATACATTTACATTAAGTAAAATACATCCGATTGTCTTTAGCCTCGGAGCAATTGGCTCTCTCACTCAAAGACTAAATTTACAATGAAAGAAACGTTGCCGTTATACAGATAAAAGGTTATATGATACACTCCACCGTGACCACCGATCCTAACCTGACATCTTCCCGGCCCTCAATGTGTTCAGACTTAGGAAATGTTCGCAGATTTACCATCAAATGAGTAGGTAGTAAAAAACTTATCCTGTTCTAAATTTTAGATTAAAAAAATAGAACACGTATTCAATAGCAAAAATGTACACTGAATAAACATTGCCAAATAATTTATTGTTAATTACAAAAACCTTAACTTATTTTGACTACAACTTGGAGTTATTGTATTGTGATACTGGGAAGGCCTGCGATAAGACAAAACATGCGCACGCTGTCGCTCGGAAGCCGGGAAACGGCACTTCCGAGAGCAGCGCAAGCGAACTCGAGTTATGTGCGCTACCAACATAAAGCCGTCCGCTTCCGCCATGGCCCTCGGGAGTGCGCTTCCGGAGGCTGTTCCCGGCACTCGCTCGCGGCTCCATCCAGTCGGCGGACCACAAACAATAAGGTAATGAGAAACGGAAGGGTAGTAGTAGTAGTAGTAGTAGATAGTAGTTTGGTCGGCGGCGAGGACGGACTCCCGACTCGAGCGGGATACCCGCCTCACCCGAATCCCGTGAACGGGTCGCCTTACACTTTCCATTCACTGATGTATCCGTAGGTTAAAATGACTTAAAGCTATTTCATTTATATATATCCACACGCATACCTCCGCCTTGTCGGGCGTCGTATGCCACACTATTATTACCGATATAAAAATTACAAATTAATTTAAACGTCGGATTTAATCTCGTTAAACAGCGATCCCGTCCGGGACGCGCGACGCCACGAGCTCACCCGGCAAGAGAGGGTCCGTATGCGCCGACGGGAAAAGATTACATGTATCAACGGCTCCCAAGACATATCCCGACCTATAAAACATTTCCAGGAAAACAAACGATAAAAGAATAAAACCATCAACAAATCACAGAAATTACTTGTGCTCCTTAAGATAGAAAAGATAAAACTTAAAATTAATTTCAACGGAATGAAGATTGTTAGAAGGACAATAGTACTCGCCGGGGTGAATGAGAAGAGAAGGAAGAACCTTTATAAAGTGACACCTTCGTATTTACACAATTGTAGAACTCCTAGTATGGGTACACTATCGCAAAAAGGTACTTCCCATCTCGATATAAATAGGTACTCTATTAGAGTAACGATTATCGTACTATTTGAATTTGTAAAATAAAATTAATTATCCGATAAACAAGCTGCGTAAAAAAATAACAAAAGTATAACAATCATATTTTGACTGAAACTCTTATCGCTAAAGGGGCGTGTCGGAGGAAAATGCCGCAAGATGGCCGGACACTGAACTCCGATCCGCTGCGGGAAATCCTTCCGACGGCCCGCCTAAATAATATTAACCGAGAAGTAAAAGTAAAAGTTACCCTCGGATAGTAACACTTTCAAAATAAATATTTTCAACTTAAAAAACAGTAAACCTTATTTTATAAATATATTCGCGCGAAAATAAAAAACGGATTCCATCAAAATTCCACTCTCGAGAATATGAAACATTTACCTAAGCTTCGCAAGTCGAAAGAATATAATAAGCCTTAGTAATAAAAAGTTTTGCACACCGTATCACTTGTGCGAGCTTAGGAACCGTTGAATCCATATAAAGTTTTATTTAGTATATGTGCAAAGTCCGGCGGGACACATCTCCCGGCCACCTGACTATCCGCTCTTCCACACTTCTCTTCGCCGCCAATCTACACCAAGTTGTACTCCTTCAGGTTGGACTGCAGGATGGTGTCCTTCACGGCCGCAAACACGAATCTGATGTTCTCCGTGTCTGCAAGAGACAAGCACATTATTAATGCCCCCATTCCTCATCACCTCGCAAGCCGAGCCCTGTTTGCTAACGAGGGCATCAAATACGTCACCTCAATTGGAGAAGATATCTTTAACGCACTTCTCCCTCCCATTGCTTGTTATTTCCTGATAAATCTCCCGCTTCAAGTCACAAAGGAATGAATGCATTCATAACCTCTCATGGTCCACGTTACACCAAACAATATTGCTCAAAATAAAAATATACATTTACTATAAGCAGGTTGTCCAAAATTGGATTAAGATATTCCTTTTTATGATTTGAGAAAGGTTATGTAAATAAAGGGTCCGCCATCTAAAGATTTTTTTTTCAACTAGTGCTTATTTCGTGAATGGTAACACTTAGCTCATGTCTGATTTGACAGATAATTAGTTTTATCCTTCCGCTGAGCGAATATGGTTGTGTATACGCTTGAACAACGCTGGGAAATATTGCGACATTACTTTGAAAATCATGGTAATGTTGCAGAATGTGTGCGAAAATTGCGTACGGTTTTTGGAAGAAGAGAAGCACCGTCAGCTCCGTATGTTCGTTATCTTGTGAAAAAAGTGAAAGAAACTGGCATCCTCATCGATAAACCAAAGCGTGAAAAGCCAAAAACAGTGCGTACACCCGAGAATATCGATGTTGTGGCAGAAAGTGTGCGTGAAGCGCCATCAACATCAATTCACCGTCGTTCTCAACAATTGAACATTTCGGAGACATCATTGAGACGAATTTTGCATAAAGACCTTGGTATGACGCCATACAAAGTCCAATTGGTTCAGGAGTTGAAGCCAACTGACCATCCAATGCGTTTTTGCTTCGCTGAGTGGGCCTGCGATCGACTTACAGAAGATGCCGATTTTGCCAAAAAAATCATCTTTTCGGATGAAGCTCATTTTGATCTTGGCGGGTATGTAAACAAGCAAAATTGTCGTATTTGGGGCACAGAAAACCCGCACGCATACATTGAAAAGCCGGTACACCCAAAACGAGTCACTGTTTGGTGCGGATTTTGGTCCAGAGGCATAATTGGGCCATTTTTCTTTGAAAATGAGCAAGGAGTGGCCGTTACAGTCAATGGCGATCGTTATCGGGCCATGTTGAACGGATTTTTGTTCACAAAAATTGAAGAGGAGGATATTGGCAACATTTGGTTTCAACAGGACGGCGCTACGTGCCACACAGCCGAAGCTACACTCGATGTTTTGCGCCCTTTTTTCAAAAAAAAAAAGTTATTTGGCGGACCCTTTATATATACAGTGAAACCTCTATCTAACGTTCCTCGAATAATCGTTTTCCCGGATGTATTGTTTAATTATTCAACCCGAATTCATTTCATATAAGATAGATCGCATTGATCGTTTCTGTCTACCATTTTACCGCATTCATCGTTCGAATCACGCCGCACATTTGACATATTTTGTCTGTTTTTTTTTGCATTCTTCTCATTTTTTGTTACAATCGACAACAATATTCCAACGTGTGGGATAGAAACTATAAAAAGCTTGTGTGACTTAAGGTCGACAGATACAGCAGAGGTCGATATTAATGATGAGGAGCCGCTGCCTGTACTTTTATTTTCAGAAGCAAAGATTATTTAACTGGATCCACGCGGCTCGCATAACCGTATGTGTTTTAACAAGACATGCCCCATACGCGGCTGACATAAGCGTTTGTGTTTTCACTTTGCTCCAAGTTTCGAACCTCAGTTCAACTTGGAGGGATTTTTTCATGGTGTGGAACTTTGGATAAAATAATATGTCAATCCTCGGCCTTATGACATCTGTTGAAATATCTGACTAATAATTTGTAACATCACAAGGATAAATAAAACAACAGATCCCTGATTTTTCTTGCGGTCGGTAATTAGTCCGCGCCATAATCATGCCCTATATCTGTCTCACTCTCGACGCTACGCATCGCCAGTGGGTAAGAGTGACACACGATGCGTGCTTTGATTTATTTATGTTACGATCTAATTTGTTTATATTACAATATATTTCAAGAATAATGTGACACACGTGTATTATAGAGTACCAAAAAGGCACAATGAATGCCATTGAACGTTTTTGTTTAGGAAAATAAATCGTTTCATAACTAAAAACATGATAAAAGTAATCATTTAAAAACGGCGAAATACAGCCGCGCATGAGCGTCTCTTAGGAACAAAGTTAACGCGTTTAAAAGGTTAAAATGCAAGAAACATCAATATTTTTTTGGTTCTGTTAAATAAATACATTTTGCATCTAAAATTTGTATTCTGCTTAGAATTTTAACCCAACCATTGTTATGCAGATTGGGAGGACGGTATCTTTACTCGATTGTATCTTCTTGTGTATTGACTACTTAATCCCGCATCCATTGTTTTCCCGCATACATGGTTTATTTTAATAGGTCCCTTTAGAAACGATAGATAGAGGTTTCACTGTATTTAAAAAAATAATTCAACACTTGTATAATACCACTTAATGAGTTTTATTTCATTACATTGACTAGTTTTGAAAACTAACAGACATTTTCATCTACGGGTGAAAGTAAAACTAACCTGTAGATAAAAACGTCTGTTAGTTTTCGAACCTAGTCATATGTAATGAAATAAAACTCATTAAATTGTATTATACAAGGGTTAAATTATTTTTAAAAATTCAACATGTCATTCCACAAGTTAATGCCGAATGAATAAATAATCTAATTATATGTATTATGTTATCAAAACTAGAGCCAGTGACATGTACCGAATACTTTGAAACAGAAGCTAATAAGTGAGGCAGTTATAATCCCAAAATAGATTTTCGGCACAGTCTTTCCTATGGAACTGTTTTTTTTTTAAACAAAAACATTCAGGCCCACACCCAAAAATTAAAATGTTAGTAATAATTAGTGCTTTACAATAAACAAAATCCATATTTAGACTATTTTAAGTTAAACATACAGAAATATAAACTACATACCTACTTTTTTTATCCATACTTACTCATACATATTGTAACAATGCAATGTTACCTTGATTGTAATATAATATGATACAAATTACACATATATCTCATTTTTTATTAATTTTATACATGGCCGAAAACTTACCATATTTAAGAAACATTTTTTTTTTTTATAAAATTGTAATATTATTTTAATTAACCTTCATAACAATCACATAAAATATAGTGTAGCAGCTTTTTTGTGAGTTGGTGACTATTGGCCAAATTGGTGGTAGTATTTTCCTCAGATTTAAAATACGATAAAACTCCATATTCGTGGATGATGTATTTCAGAAAAATGTATAGAATGCAGAAAGAGAGGAGAGATGTAATGGTTGAAAAGTAATGGTATCCAGCTGTGGTTTCCATGGTAGCATGACTAATCTCACCATAGAGTATGTGAACATACATACATATTTAAAAAAAAGTTAATAAATTGTTTTGCACATTTTATAACTTTATAAAACACAAACCTTGTTTTTAACTACTTTTATATTTGGTACCGTTATTCCAATAAATTTCGACCAAAACCTTGGTTTCTTCAGGGATGGACTTACTATATATAAGTATGAATATGAAGAAGATGAGATATTTATCAAAGAATAATAGCGCCAAAAATGAAAGTGTTTAAAAATAAAGTTTGTGTTACAATTATTTTAATAAAATACATAAATTAACTTTTAACCCATTAATTTATGAATATGCATGCATGAAACGAGATTAACAACTAAAAGGTGGCCGCAAAAATCAGGAATATCAAGGTCACTGGACTTTCACTTGGAAAGCATGCTCTTACCCCAGCAGCTTCCTTACGATGGAATGGTTCGGATAGAAAGCAAAAGATGAATTTAATAATTTTCAAATATAATTGGGACGCTTGTTCTCCAATACATTTCGACAGTGGAGCTCACATTCGGACTTATTTAGTTAGTTTAGTGCTAATTAGGTACATAAATTGTTTTAAATTGACCTCAATTTTTATAAGAATGGTAAAATGACATAATTCTTTTTTTGAATTACCTAACATCCAAGTGACTCTGAAATCTAGCTATGGCTTATGCAACACCGCTTATCATGACACTATTCAGACTTAAAATTTTTAAGTTTCATAGCCTATGCCTACTCGTGAGTGGATTTCCTCTTTATGTTTAAAGTTACTAAAATTTAATGTAATTCACGAGTGAAAATTCTAGGCAAAAACACTCGCAAAATGGCATAATTCTACACACAGCACCTGAAAACTAATTGCGGTGAATGAATGCGTTTTATTTGCAAAAAAAGTGTATGAGAATATAAGCAATAACGATCTTTAAAGGTCGCAATATCCATTTATTGTTGTTACATATAGATATAATAATTGCATTCTGACACTACATTCCGAAAAGCGGTCATTGAGAAAAGAGAGAAAGCTACTGGAGGATCTCTCTTTCTAATCTGGTAGTCTTTGCATCTATTTGCAGAAAGAAAATGACCATAATCAAATTGTCATGATTACAAAAAAAATTAAAGGCCCCTTCTTTTTAAATTAAAATTACCAGATCAGCATATCCAATCGAGCCTGAACTAGAATTGCGGACAGTGGTAATAAGCTCCATTGGGTTTACAACGAGAGAAAAAGAAAAAAAACACTTAATGTATTCTGAATTTGGTGTATGTTGCATATCGCTCACTCCTTTCAACAACATCATATAAAAAAACTTGATTTTTCAGGAGATTGTTCTTAAAGTTTAAAAATATAATGAAATGTATTAAAAATAAATATCAAGCCACTTATTGAACTTTTTACTGCCCAACAGATCTTTTTAGGTAAAACCTGAATATTTTTTCTCCATTTGAAAAATATTTAGTATATTTAAAAAAATAATTAAACAATACCTTTTCTTCAAAATTAAAAAAAACAACACTTTATGCCCTGTAGCGGGTAAATGTTAAGTTAAAAATATGCCGCTTTTGCTGGGATATAGTACATTTTCTGGGCATTCTGAAAACATGCACAACTGAAAATTGATGATTTTTGATATATGACATTCTTGAAAGGAGTGAGCAACATAAAGGGTAATATTAAACAAACACAGTTATATTATAGCTCAAACATCTAATCATTAAATTTACCATGACTGAAGAGAAATTAGTTATTCAAGGAGAATTTAGATGCTGGCGGAAAGAAAAATTAAACTATTATTGATATTTAGACCAAATCTGTGAAAAACATATTACAAAGATTTTATTTTAAAATTATATTTATTTTAATGAATTAGTCAACAGCTACAGACGAGTATAGTCTGTGAAAACACTTCAGAGTATGTTACGGAATTGTCTTCACAGGGCCTGACTAGATTGTTAAAGAATGTTTGCGGCCACCTTTAATTGTGTATATAAACATAAGCATTTTAAGAAAAATAAAATAAATTATAAGGTAAATGAAACAAAGAAAAAATAAACACAAGTAACAAGTTTAATTTATTGGTAATCATGCACATTTCCACTCATATATTATCAATAAATATTAAAAATGGTTAAGAAACACAAAAAGCATTCCACAACATTGATTATAAATAATATACTTAAAAATACAAAGAAGAGATTTTGCTAGGCAACAAAATAACGTATCTTAAAATGTTTTTTGGGAGATAAAACTACATTAAAAAAGAATCATGTCAAATATTTATTGGAAAA
This sequence comes from Brachycentrus maculatus, assembly GCF_059751285.1. Classification (NCBI taxonomy): domain Eukaryota; kingdom Metazoa; phylum Arthropoda; class Insecta; order Trichoptera; family Brachycentridae; genus Brachycentrus; species Brachycentrus maculatus. Next base: position 219,257 of record NW_028281186.1, on the reverse strand, counting down.
GAGTTGAAGGTAAAAAAAAAAAACTTTGTAAATACATTTTTTATGTTACCGAAATGACAATTTATGTTATTGTGTTATTGCAAAAAATATGGGTAGCTATGTAACAGAAAATAAATTAAAGCATTTTGCAAGCCATGTCATTTTATTATTTGACCTGTCCAAGAGTACGGCCACACTGGTGCGGTGAGATGGTTGATGATTTCTCAAATAGCCTTCATGTATTTTTCCCTTCTAAACTTATTTTTTTCTTTAAGATTCTTGGTAAAAATATCGCAGTGCCAGAATAAAACTGTTCTATTTGCAAAAAAAGTGTATGAATCTCACTACAGACATGTTGAATATCTTGGATTGAGAGTAATCATTCTATTCCTTGTGTAATGTCCAATGTGTTTTCTGAATAATTTACTGTGGTAGACAACAAACGGAAATTCTTATTTATTTCATTATAGGAACGGCACTCGAGAAAAATTATTCATCCTTTCAGCTGAACAATTTAAATAAATTTTCTATGCAAAAAATCAATTAATCCATCTTACTGACATTCCGATTCATATATAAATACAAAAATATAGTTGCATTGATCCATTTTCTTGTCATTGATCGTTATAGAAGTGTTATAATGAGTTTTTCCATGCCAACATTTCAGCCACTATTGCACATCAGAGTGGATAAACATGTTTGTACTATTTTGAGTGTGGTTTGCAAACATTCAGTGTGATGGTAATCAAAATGTCAACGCAGAGATGGAAGATAATCATTCAGCACCATACAAAAACACACGCACACACCATTCATTGTTTGTTTGAGTCATTTAAAGTGATAATAATATTAGACTGTGAAATATAATCCCGGCCTATGTGCCATTAAAATGGTTTTCTTTTCTAATTTGGAATTTAGCACATTCCAAATTGAACTTAAAAATATATCTAAAAAATGTTTTTAAAAGAAAATGGAGAAATATTTACATGTTTGTGTTATTAAAAATAAAATATCTAGGCTAAATTGAATTCCTTTAAGGCAGTTTGCATGATAGTATCCTTGACAGCGCAAAATACAAGCTTAATGTTTTCAGTGTCTGTTTTAAAATAAATAAATAAATAAATATTGGTGGATACATAATTATGGTCCCATATGTAGAAGAAACAGATCCCAGGATGAAGCATAAAATAAAAACAAATAAAATGCATATGAAAATAATAAAAAATAGAACACATAAATAAAAATAAAATCATTTGCTAAACTTTAGAAAAACTTAAAAGATTTTTAAAAATGAATTTTCAATTTATTTATAAAGAATAAAATTTAGTTAAATCAATAAAATAAAATAGTTATTACAAAATACATCACGTAAAAGTTGAAGAAATTGGAGATGACCACACGAAAAGTTATAACAAAGTGGGAATCGAACCCGGCAATTGAAAAATTTCTGATTCGCAGTTGAGCACACACATTAAAAATCAAAACACTGCGAAAATAAAATTCAAAATCTTTAACTTACAATATCTCTAAATGGCAAAAATACGGATATGGTTCTTTTGAATTGGTCCACAAAAATGCTTAAGATTATTAATTTTCTCATACTATATGTTCAAAACGTAAAGATATTAATATTAATTTCAAACAAATAAAGTAGATTAATAAAAGCAGCATACAAAAACATTAATGACTAATGAAGCAAAATAAAACAATGACTATATACAGATATAATATACACAAAGCAATACAAATCTACTAAGCTACACAAGGAAAAAATAATACAAAAATAAAACCACCACCATCTCTCCCGAACTTATCAAACTTACTATGTATATGAGCTATAATTATCACAGAAAATTAGTTGATAAGACAATTATCAGATAGTTTGTATCTTAATAAAACACAAGTAAATTTCAGGGTACCAATCCCTTAGCAACTGACATATTCTTCAAAACTATTGCAATCGGCTAGACTAGACTATCACAGAAAATAGGGGGCCACGGGAAATAAAATTGATATAAGCTACTTTAGCTGTTTTGAAAATCTTTCTATATTTTATACGGTTGGTGTAAAATCAATGTGAATTAAGCAGAAATATTATTGCCTAGCTTCGCTTCTCACAGATGTCTAACCAGGACTACCAACCACACTGTAAACGGTGATTACTTTGGTGCCAAAATGTAACATCACTTAGATCAAGGATGCTCAATTGGTCGATCAATTTTGGTCCTTTTAATGTCTAATTGATGATTTTTTCCTAAAATTAAATTCAGATGAAACCTTATTTTCGACAGACTATCAATTAGAGATGTACGAAAAATGTAGAAAAAATACAAAAAATAATAATATGCATACCTTAGATGTGTCGAAAGTGGAGAAGTTACGGCACTGAACTATGTTTGTAGATTTTAGTTTACCATTAAAATAACATACAATATGAAAAATTCAAGTAAAATTCAAGTCCATTCATTTTAAGCAGAACATATTCCAGTAAATATATTACCAAATATAAATTTATTGCGTTGAGAATAAAATATTTTATTTTAAAATTCATTTTTCAAAATGAAATGAATTCAACATATAAAAGAGCATTGTAAAAGTAACAAAAACATATTTAGGGTTTAGTTGATAACAATAGATAATAAAAATTAAATATATTTTATGAAATTCTAGTTCCTCTGACGATTTTTCACAAGGAACATTAGATAATTCCAAAATTCTAAATATGTAATATTAAGAGAAAACATAACAAAAAATATTTATCTAAATTTTCTCTTTTGAACTAGTACAAAAGTGACAAACAAACTCACAAAATGAAGCAGAGAATACTGCTTTTGTTATTTTGTTAATAAAAAATATGGATCACTTTGGCAGTTTATTTCGATTTATTTTATTTTATTTAATAATTCTAGATATATAACATATTTCAAATTATAACATATTTGGGCCGTTCAGTTTCTAACGGGCTTTTCCGCATGTATATGAAAATAGTATATTGTGTAAGGCAAAACACAGAATTTTGAACACCTAATAATGCAACCATTCAAGCAAAAGTCACAACTAACAATTGTTAGAGTGCCCTTCTTCTAAACGTAGCAAATAGATCCAAAAATAGATTAAAACGTAAACCCAAATGTTAAATTTTTAATAAATAAAAAAAAAAGAGTTGGTGTTCATATTATATAAAACAATTTAATACTGTTTCCGTGGATTTAAAGGTGGAGACTGATCGGAGCATTTCGTCGAAACGCAACACCTTACGATGCGAGCATTCAGGCAGTCAGTACACTGAGCCGAGCGCTCCATCCATAGTTTCGGATACTCGGTGATGCTCGCCGCGAGCGATGTTACGACGTTATGTTACGACGAAATGCTCCGGTCAGTCTCCGCCTTAAGTGATCCGTTTTCAAAAATAATTAGTTGAAAAAATTAACAAAAAGATGAATATATTAACAGATTAAAATGCAAATAATCTAGAATATTTACTTTTGTAACAACTGTTGGGTGGGAATGACCCTAAGGCATAATATTTCTTTAATTTTATTTCTTAATTGTCTTTTGCTTATGTGCACCATGTTACGAGCCGAAGAGGACACAAAAGCATTTGTTAATTGGAAAACATTGCTCGAATTGGTTGCTATTTTAAGTGTTTATTTCTGTGTGGTGAGGGAGATAATTGGAAGAAGAATATTTACCTGTTGCGCAAGTGAAGTGCGAGTATATAATTTTCTCACTGTCGGGATTCAGGTCCACAAACATGCGCAGGATAAACTCTCGGGCGGCGATCGCATCCCTCTGCGGACCTGGATAAGCCACAAAACAAAGTGCCAATGTCTACCTCGCATACAACTCCGGGACTAGCGTACTTATTAATTTAAGTTTTACTTGGTAAAGACCACTATTTCTTAAAATCTATTATGACACGTGTCTCGATGCATTCAGCATCATTTTCAAACGTTGTGGAATTTACCAAGTAAACATTACATTAAAAATGGATAGATTTTACCACAAAGTGACTGCTGAATCAATAAATAATATTACTTTTTAACTAATTCAACCAAAATACACGATCTTCTGTTGTGTTACACCGTTTAAATAATATACAAATCTTACAAAACTTTACACTCTGCCGCCATATTTGTTTAATGAGAATGAAAATTTATTAAGAAATAATACATTTTTATTTTTAGTAAGAAATTTACATTTCTTGGGGATAAAAAAAGTTTACTTTTTCTAAAATAGTAAAGGGTCCGCCAAATAACTTTTTTTTTTCAAAAACAGGGCGCAAAACATCGAGTGTAGCTTCGGCTGTGTGGCACGTAGCGCCGTCCTGTTGAAACCAAATGTTGCCAATATCCTCCTCTTCAATTTTTGTGAACAAAAATCCGTTCAACATGGCCCGATAACGATCGCCATTGACTGTAACGGCCACTCCTTGCTCATTTTCAAAGAAAAATGGCCCAATTATGCCTCTGGACCAAAATCCGCACCAAACAGTGACTCGTTTTGGGTGTACCGGCTTTTCAATGTATGCGTGCGGGTTTTCTGTGCCCCAAATACGACAATTTTGCTTGTTTACATACCCGCCAAGATCAAAATGAGCTTCATCCGAAAAGATGATTTTTTTGGCAAAATCGGCATCTTCTGTAAGTCGATCGCAGGCCCACTCAGCGAAGCGAAAACGCATTGGATGGTCAGTTGGCTTCAACTCCTGAACCAATTGGACTTTGTATGGCGTCATACCAAGGTCTTTATGCAAAATTCGTCTCAATTATGTCTCCGAAATGTTCAATTGTTGAGAACGACGGTGAATTGATGTTGATGGCGCTTCACGCACACTTTCTGCCACAACATCGATATTCTCGGGTGTACGCACTGTTTTTGGCTTTTCACGCTTTGGTTTATCGATGAGGATGCCAGTTTCTTTCACTTTTTTCACAAGATAACGAACATACGGAGCTGACGGTGCTTCTCTTCTTCCAAAAACCGTACGCAATTTTCGCACACATTCTGCAACATTACCATGATTTTCAAAGTAATGTCGCAATATTTCCCAGCGTTGTTCAAGCGTATACACAACCATATTCGCTCAGCGGAAGGATAAAACTAATTATCTGTCAAATCAGACATGAGCTAAGTGTTACCATTCACGAAATAAGCACTAGTTGAAAAAAAAAACTTTAGATGGCGGACCCTATATTATTAAGATTTTTATCAATATTTTAAGGCAACATTTTAAAAGAACAATAGAACTACTTTCAGCATACTTTTTTGCTTTTGTTTTTGCAGAGTTTGTAAGAATATAACAGATTTGTCTTTTTATAAATGAGATGAGAAAGATGCAAAGATATGTAACCAAAAATTTTAATATATAAAAAAAAAACACATTAAAAAAACTTATTCATTTAGATTTTTAAGTTTTAAGATTATTTACAACATTTTGAGTGTGTCCAAATACTTGATCACAAAATCTGGATTATCTCCGATTACAGGAGTTATTTTCAAATTATTTTTTGACATCTCATCAAAGATGAAGAAGAATATCGTCAGCCCCCCCGTAAATGCCCAGACTTCCATATTCTTCATCATCTTGATAAGATGTCAAAAAATAATATGTTTTAAGATTAAGTTTAGTTTAAGACCATCAAATCAATGATTGGTATACACAACAGAGGATATGTATAAAAACAAGTGTAAGCAGCTTTGGTAAGAATCTAAATATCATTGTTACATGTTGAAATAGCAATAACCGATGTATAGGGGGTAGAGTACAGTATCTACCAGCAAGGTTACCAGCCTAGTGACTAGCGAGGACATTACAAGGGAACCAGGGTCACTCTTCCCGACCTGTGGCTGCAGTGAAATGTGAATAGCACATTCTGTCAGGATCGGGATTCTCTTGCAGATAGAGCTTTAGGATATACTCCCTCGCCGGTTTGTCGTCGCATTTGGGGCCTTTGTTCGGTTCAATCAGAATATCAGTTTTAATTTAAATTTAAAGAGGCTTATTAAAAGTAAAATGCAATTGGTCCAATTACTCATATCTTTATCAGATTTAAGTCTTGTACTGACATTTCTTGGTGGAACTGCATTTTATATAATAAAATAACAAGTATATAGTTTTTTCAACACATATTTTACTTGACCAGTGACCGGAATTCGTCATTACAGACATCATCAGACTGGTGATATTGGTAACAACGAAAACCGAAAACTCATATTTTCAATTCTGCTAATCATAACCAGCACCAAATGGTGCATAGAGCACTGCATCGCACAGACATAGTGTTACATTGATCGTTTATATCCTGAAGGAAAAGTGATCAGTCTGGCTCAGGCACCAAGTACAGGGTGATATGAAATAAATATTAAAGTAAAAATTCACTTATATTTATTTTGAACCCCTGGGAATCGAACCCGGGAGATCCAGAATGGCAGCCAAACGCCCTAACCAATACATCACGGAGGTAGACAATGTATAACTCAACCTATCGCAAACATTCTCTTATACAGATAACATTATTATTAAATTAAAAGTGTCGAGCATGGTAGCAATGTGCCACCCTTATCTGCTACAACGCAAACGAGGAATGTTTTGGCTATTTCGAACTTTTTAAATATTTAGAAAAATGTATGACATATTAATCATAAATGTAATGAAATTTCTTTTTGACCGGTTACTGTCAACAGAGAGATAGAAATAAACACAGTATGGAGCATAAAAGTGCAAAATCTTACCATCATATTCCGGGAAATAGTCCACAAGATGGGAGTACATGATCTTTTCTTCGAGCAAATCTTTTTTGTTCAAGAAAAGGATGACTGAGGAGTGTTGGAACCATGGGTATGTGATAATGGTCTTAAACAGGGCCTTTGATTCATCCATTCGATTCTGCAATTAACAAATATAACACATTACATATATTGTTCCACAGCAGATTTTTTTGTTTGTTTTTTTTTTTCATGTTTTAATTTTAAATCAAACACAGTTTTTTTGAGTCTACTAAGTTGTATTTTATTAACAAAAACACATAAAAAATTAATATTGTGACAATTGTTTCGCCTAGTTATGGCATTATCAAACGAATGTGAAGATCAAATGGACTGACAGTCCTTATATAGATATACGATTCTAAGTGACAGTTTTAACACGTGCAGCAATAATTTATGGGAGACAACAGTAGCTAATGGGGGATGGATGTAGGTCCGTACCCTTATATTTATTTAGATTTTTTTTTAACTGTCTTAAATTTCGCTGACACTTTTTTTGTTACATACTGTCCACAATAATCTGATTTAAATAATCAATTAACACATGGACATTATTGACCAACAATTATTTTATGTATTTATAAATTTTTGAGTTTTACATTGGTTATACCGTCTTTACGTGTTGTTTACATGAAGGCAATAGCCGTCACTTCATTTTCAATAATAAGCAATCGACAAAAACATCAACATATTTTATCAATATGAAAAATAATGATAATAATACACAAAATTCTTATGAAAGGGAAAAAATTTGTTTGCCATATTCATTTGGATATTTTAAGAAATGTAGAACTTCAAATATGTGCAATTAAAAATGTAAGACCAAGTTTATAAAAGAAATTATACTCTTGATCTAAGAATAATAATAATAATAATAAATAATAAAACCCTTACCGCACCCCAATGGTGCATAGGGCACTGCTTCATATAAACGCAGTGTTATCTCGATCGATTACACATGAAGGAAAGGTGTTCAGCCCTCCACTTCAGGTACCAGTCCAGTGTAATATTGAATAAATATTAGAGTGAAAAAATCACTTATATTTATTAAACCCCCCTGGGAATCGAACCCGGGACCTCCAGAACGGTAGGCGAGCATGCTGACCATTACACTACGGAGGCGGACGAAAATAATAAGAATAATACAAGTAAAAAAATAATTGCTCCAAGTCAGTGATGTGGATATATTTAAAAATAGAAAAAAAAACCTAATTTGCACCTGATGGTGAATAGGGCACTGCATCATATTTATGTAGTGTTATCTTGATTGTTACATACACAAAGGCAAGTTGATCAATCCTGCGCTTCAGGTAATATAAGAGTGAAAAAAAAACTAAAATTTCGACTCCTGCTGGGAATAGAACCCGGGGCCTCCAGCATAATACCTAAGTGCGCTAACCATTACACTACAAAGGTGGACAAATATAAATTTTGCTGAGTGAAAAACTATAGCAAGGATAAATGAAATTAATATTGAAAAAAAAACAGTGTATTACGCAGATTCTTTATACACAATTCACATTTATTTGAAAAAGGCATTTTTAAAATTGTGATAGCCTACTTGTATAGTTATGGATAGAGCTTATTTCCATGTAACGCGGTGGAACGGCGTTCCGGTACCTTTTTTGATTTTTTTTTTAAACTTTCAAAATCAAATATACGAAACAATGTTTATGCTTACGTAATTACAAATGTTTATTTTTATAATTTGTCAAAATGATAAAATATGGTATTGTAATGAATATTTAAATAATATTTTAATTTTAATTTTTAACAAGCGAGTTTTGGGACCGTTTTCGGGAGTTTATAAGTGTCTTCCGGGACCTTTTTTGTTTAAAAAAGCCCTGGTTATGGATGTGATAAGACTGTCTCAAAAAACGGTATGGGGTTAAAATAATATTGGCACTCACCTCGTTCTCCGATTCGAAAAGAATCTGATCATATTCACTTAAAGCGACTAAGAATATGATGGACGTGACATTTTCAAAGCAATGAATCCACTTCCTTCTTTCCGATCTCTGTCCTCCGACATCCACCATCCTGGTAACACATAAAGACACAATATTATAATCATAATTACAAATACATAAACCACTCTTCATTCGTGAGTCATGTTTTGTCAACATACCATAGATGAGGAACTAACATGACAAGTAAAATAAAAATAATTAAATGCAGGTAAAATTTTATTGAATGTTTCAAATGAAATATTGTTTTTTTTTTATACATTACTTTGCTGGAATAATGTTTTACGAATTTCGAATATTGGATAAACAAAATTAATTTTATTCACAGGGTTTCAATATATTTTGAATGAATATTTTGAGTGGGTTACCCACCAAATAAATGTTAATTTGTATTTTTATGGGACTGATTATCAACATAAGAATTAAATATACAAGTATGGTGAAACTTCTTTATAAAGTCATAGGATTTTATGTGTTTAGCTATATTAACAATGCAAATCAAATGTTATTCAAACTTGTAAGAATCATATGAACAATCATATTTTCTGCATTCTTACTGTTATAGCAATCGGGTACAAAAGGACCCATAAGAGGATGTATATAGGAAACAAACATAGTAATCTCCTGATGATTTAAATATCTAATGTGTCTATGGTTCTGTGAAAATATTTAGTTGTTATGATTGCTTACCAGGAACCAGTTTTGATGTTTGAAATAAAGACTACAATTCATTTGGTTATGATAAGTATTAAACTATGTGGTCAAAATGATTTGGATTTCAATAAATCTTAACACTGTGGACAACTGTCGAACGAATCAGGAAAAATGTGTGGACCCTTTCCCAGCAAGTTTCAGTAAATCTACTTAACACATTGTAGTCGGGCGCTTCGAACAATAGACTCTAGCCTATAGCGGGTGTTTTTCGCGATTAGCGCAAAATATATCGCTTTCTTAAAATTGACACAATTTCTAAACCAAATAATATTTTCGATTGAAATTTTCAAAGAAATCATTTATGACATTTGATCATCAAAAATAAATTATAATCATAATTTTTAATTAAGTATTCCGTATTTCACAATTTTAGAAGCATTGTTAACTATAAAAAATAGTCTTCCCCTCCGAGGTATCATTCCCTATGCAATGCTAATATATTCAAATAATAACATGCCAAACAGTAAACAAAACAGTGTGAGCGGTATGAAAAATAGTCCAATACGTGAAATGGCTCAAACTAAACTTGAGATTGAGATCGCATAAAAACTCTAGATTTCTGGGGATGCCTTTACAAGCGACACACTAGCCAATCTGGACAAGACATCTCAAATAAGGTCAACAGACTATCGCCTAGCACCCGCTCTTAAACGCGTTTTATTTCACGCTGATAACAAACCCGTATATTGCCATTTCTCGCCGATAACTGACAGTCGACAAAAACGGCATTTGCCGTGTCCCGCAGTTGACCGACAGTCCGCGAAAAACGGCATGCCGTGTCCCGCCGACAACGTGTTAAAATAAACATAGATAAAACAACATTTTCCGACATGATTTACAAAATTATGGACAAATTCAATCAAGAAATTTGCAAGTTAACATACGACAATAAATATTCACCACTTTTTAATTTATTTTACACATTTTCTTTTGGGATTACAGAATTCCTTTGAAAATCATTATAAAGAAGTTTCACTTTACATAATCATAAATAATGTAATATAAGAGCAGTGTTTAGTGTAAAATTCCATGAATAAAAGCAAAAGCACAAATAAAAAAAAGCTTAAGATTAATGTTGACATCACACAAAACTATTTATCATACATACAAAAAAAACATGCAAATATTATTATCCATAAATGGATAAACACCGTAACCACATTTCAAAAGAAAATATAAAAATACTTACCATATTTATGACGTATTTAATGCAATAGTTTTTGATTCCTAAGAAATGCAGACAAACATATTGGTGATATAGGTGACGACGTATATTCACAACCCACATTTTTATTATACTGGCAACCCGGGCACTAGACATCGTAGGTTACATCTCTTGAATTGACCAAAGACAATGTACCATTAGTAAAGGTATCCTAGTTTAAAAAAAAAAACCCAAGAGACAATAATGAACCTGTCTCAATTTAGTTTTAAAAATATTTCATTCATATACCAACAATATTTATTTAATTTGATACATGAATCATTGTGCCCTTATGAATTATTGGGCCGATAGATGGCAGCGGAACTATTCACTTATTCAAAAAGTTGATTGTATGTGAAATGTTTAGCATTTTTTACAATTGCTTAATTTACAGATGGATATTTAAAAAAAAATATAACGAGATGTAAAATGATATTACGGACACAGATTATAAAAAAAAGTAAGTTAGATAAACATTCAACAGCAAGCGAAGTGAGTATTATAATTTTTTAGTAAAATTATACGCATGCAGTGTTAGTACTGTAGCAACAAGGCAACCGATGTGAGGGAAATGACTGTGTTTTTGCATGAAGTCGTAAAATGGAAAATATACCGTACGCATAACTCGGTTTTATATAATGCAGAATATTAAAAAGTACAAGGAGTTACGGTAAATAATGACTGGATTCGACACGTGAACAAAAATTCAGCTAATAGGTTAGTCGTACATACATGAGGGGATGAATTACTCTAGCGACTCGGGTACAATGTTCCAAGTGAGATGAAACGGTAATTCCGTGGGGGAGATGAGTGCGGAGGATGGATACACCTTCAACATACCTTAGACACCCTCAAAATACTGATACTTTAGCGAGTGAAGGGTCTCGACTCGGAACAGGTTGAGGGAGGGGTAAACTCATTACGTACCTAAACACGATAGAGTCGAGATCAAACGGGTATTCGAGAATTCCCGTAGTGGGTGCTCGAGCGCGCAAAATATCTTGTTCCGTCGGGAGATAGTCCGCGCTCTCGATTCTTTCTAGATCACTCAAATAGCTGCAACAACACGTCACACTCTCAACACCCCCATACACGGTACATGCTCATGTTATATTCACACCATGCAATGTTCATTGCAGCCTCTTCTTACTCCTACTCTATGTACATGTTACACATTTTCATTATCTGTCGATAACAACATATAGCGATTTAACACATTTCAGACGGGTGTTTTTTACGCCTGCAGACCGCTGGCGATGGGATTAGATAATTATGTACATACAGTTAAGACCTCAACAAAGAGATTGGTACATAATATTCTTATAAAAACATTAAATGAGTAAGTCCTTCTTTTCTGATTTTGAAATGAGGCCGGCGTAGAAGGTAAAAATACCCTTCCCGTTCTTTAGCATCAATCGATCAATTGGGTAGAAATACCTTTCCCGTCCATATTGTTTTCATCGTGTTATTATGAGACACAAGCCCTCCTACGTCGAGTTATGAGTACATACTGACACGTGCCATGAAATAATGCACAAATTGAAATATATTAAGTACTGATGTTTTCATGGGTTTTTTAAATCAGCAGTGAATGTGTTAATAACACTAATTTATTACATCTTTTATACCTTCAACATAATAAAAATAATTTTATTTTATATTCTAATTGGTCGAACATATATCACTCCTTTTTTTAATATTAAGAGTTATACGAAAAGAGAAAAATACTACACAAAGCAAAAAAAAGAAATAACCACCTTTATGCGGGGTTATAACTTAGCGAGGACATATATCGGCTGTCCAAATTTAAAACACAGTAAGGGACTTTTTTTTGTAGTATGTTTTTTTGCATTTTTGGACTAAGTAGAATCTACTTAGTCCAAAATGCAAAAAAAAATGTCCCTTACTGTGTTTTGAATTTGGACAGCCGATATGTAGATATACGTAAATCAGTGTAAGAAGAGGCTACAATATTTGAAATAACTTCCAAGTATCCAGATAAAGCATGCTGAAAGAAAATGCCTTAGTAAATAAATTAAATAAATTTTCACGAACATAAAAACAATTAAACCGCATCTACTAAGAATCACACTAAAAGAAAGAAAAAATAGAAGCACTTAGAAGCAAAAAAAATATTGAAGCTGTACCACATGTACGTAGAGTATATATAATTAATGTTTTTCTTGTGTTTGATAAATATCTCAAATTGTGCAAGAATTTCAGTGAAAATTTTTATAAAAACAATTTTAATTGATAAAAGCTATTTTAAAATTTCTAGAACGTTAAAATCTCACATAAACATATACTGAACATTTAAAAGCGTATAAATACACTGTAAAAATTTATTTAAAAATTATTTATTAATATTGGAATGATAAAAAAACTCTGTACAAAATATATCATTAACTTTTAGTTGATTTCGAGAAATTTCCATCATGCAGTGCATTTCTTGTTATGCAAATATAAATATGAATATATGTTCCATAAACACTCAAATTGAGGTGCGCGTGTTTTGAAGTTATTGACCGAGTGATACATATGGTAACGTACATATATAAATATATATTTGCATCCATTAACAGATTAAGATGATTAAACACAAACAATAGTTAAATAAAAGTAATAAAAATGCAATGGCAGGTGAGAGTAAATCGTGCAGTGTAGTCGTATAGATGTTTCCTCGGGCTCGGTGTATTTTACCTAAATCGAATTTCCTCCAAGTCAAATGGGTATTCTATGATCCCCGTGGTGGGCACCCTGACACGCAGGATGTCCTGTTCCGTGGGCAAATAGTTCGTGGCGGCCACGCGGTCAATCTCCATCAAGTAGCTATAACACACATCATGTACACTAGCACCCTAACTCAATCTGGGCTGACAGACAAACACATTAGGATCAATCTTGGGTCGCCGCAATCCTCGTCTATGGCAGCAGACAGCGGCTTTTGGTTCAGTGTTGCCATCTCGGGTAAAGAGGAAGGACGAGGAAACAGTAAAGTTTATGGAATGTGTGAATATACCGTTTTGAAAATAGAATCTATCGATTGTTAGAACTAGCGTTCTACGAGTGCCGCTATTTGTTATTAGTCCACCTCGAAGTGCTACCAAAATATCTGAATAAACAAAGCATAGAGATTATAAGTATTTCCAAGAAATAAGTATTAATTTATTGTGCAAATCAATATACAAAACGAAATTCAGTAAGAAACTATGTGAAAATTGATCTGTTACATTTAGTATTATATTTCTGATACAATTTATTATCCCCGAATGTTTTATATTCATATTCTGTTTGGTGTTTGAGAGTGTAAAGATAAAGGTTTCTTACTATTTGGCAGAGTCGGTGAGTTGGTATTCCCTGCGTCGGTCATAGCACTCCTGGATACCGGCGTCGGCCCAGAGGCCTTTGATAGCCTCAACAAAAGGACTTTCAAATGTTGTGACTGTTTCAAAGTCGACGCTGCGTATTAATTCCGCTCTTTCCTGAAAATTCAAATCAACAAACATTTACATTTCAAATTCAGGCATTATTGAAGCCACATAATATGAGTCAAATTGACATAGGCCGTTAGAATAAAGTAGTAAAAATAAATGGGTCTAAAATCAAATGTATATTATATGTAAAATCAAACTTCCAGTTGTGTTTCTCAGAATGGGAACGGATGTATTAGAGTGGGTTCATAGAGTACACCGAATGGGTACAAAAGAGCTGCGCATTCCAGATGAGTTGGTTCATAAAAGTCACATGCTTTGATCAGATATAACTGCCACGGGTAAATTGATCTTACCAGCTTGCGACTAGCATGCTAAATATGGCAAGCGTGCTTTTGCTGTTGCCGGAACGATGGTGTGGAATGCTGTTTCACCAGCAGTTATAAACGGTGAGAGTAAGATGATTTCTTCGGAAAAAACTAAAAACGCTAAATCATCAAAGTTTGCTAAATCATTTCCACAATTTTCTTTTACTCAATTGAAGCGCCCTTGAGGTAGTATTTTGCGAAAACGGCACTATATAAATTATCGAAAATTATTAATATCATCAATATAAATATTTGGGCTGTTGACTTAATGGCCGGTGGGACCATTCTCAAGAATAGAAATGTCGAGAAGCAGCTTTTTCAAAGAGCATAAACTCCTTAATAATAGAAGCATCAACCTCAATCTGTGATTTGTTCAATGCTAGATATTTTCAGTGTTTCTCTAAGGCGTCGAAAACTAGACATTTACCCGAGCTATCACAAGGAAGATTGGAGCATTCTAACTATGGTGCTGAATCCTCAAAATATCATAGGTTGAGAGAGTTTGATACAAAAAAAGGAAAAGTTATAGACACTACAAAGAAAGGAAGGGTAAAGTACTCTGGGGTTTTATGAGAGGAGAGAAATGTGAAGTAATATGTATTATATTGCGTGGCAAAGTCGTTAAGCCAAGACATATGTATGTCTTAGCTTAACAACTTGAGAGAGTGGTTCCACTGCAGCACTAAGTCACAGTTTGGAGCGGCCGCAGACAAAGCGAAAATTGCCATAACGATTGCCACATTCAGCGTGGAGTGGGACAATAAGAAGAATATGGGTTTAATTTATAAGTAGATGTAGTCCTTAGTCCGCTTCCGTAGTATAATGGTCAGCACGCTCCACTACCGTTCTGGAGGTCCCGGGTTCGATTCCCAGGGGGGGGATCAAATAAATATAAGTGATTTTTTTCACTATAATATTTATTCAATATTACCCTGGACTGGTACCTGAAGCGGAGGGCTGATCACCTTTCCTTCATGTCATTAATATAACATGTATATTAAGATAGCACTGTGTTTATATGATGCAGTGCCCTATGCACAATTGGGGTGCGGATAAGGATTTGAAGAAGAAGAAGAAGAAGTAGTCTTTAGTATTGACACAGTGGTTATTAATAAATCAGTCGATTGTTCGATAAAGTTAGTAATAAAATGTGCAAAAACACAAAGCAACTTTCCGTAATTCTATACATTATCTAATGTACAAATAATTAACATAAGTAATATATGGATATCTAGATGCTAGTGTAATTTTAAAGAAATAGTATGACATTGGAAAGTTTTTGTACAACTTCCATGTTGCCATAAGTACTAGGATTAGTTTCATCCACTTAGTCATTTAGTACCAAAACTACGAGTTTAAAGAGCCCTGTGAGAATTTTACGTAATACATACGTATAGGTAGTAGTGATGTCAAAAAAAGTAAACCATAATTGAAGAAATTTTGTTTACTTAAAAAATCATGTCACTCAAACTACACAAAGAACAAATAGGTAATTATTGTCGTAAAAAATATCAGTAGTCGAGCAAAACACCATTTCATGAAACGCAGTAGTGGTATAAAAACTACTAGCAGATTCAAAAATGCTAACCGAAACTGTTTGCAGGTTTTAAAAATCGTCTAGTGAAAAAATTGTCTTCAAACAGTTTGAAACGTAACCCAATGAACTTGGATGTTTGTAAATGTACCCAGTTACAAGTCAAAGATTGGTCAATCCACGTACAAATATGATTTTTGTTTTCAACAATGACTTATGTCAACTAGACCTAACCTATTTTATCATTTTTAATAATAAGTTATAATGTTGTCTAATAAGTTCAACTCTAGTTAAAGGTATGATTACTAGGTAACTTTAATTTATTGGTTATTTGATTGGAATGGTATGTGTTATTTTTCCTCGATTTACATATTTTTGGTCTGCCTCTGCAGTGTAATGGTCAGCACGCTCGGCTACCGTACTGGAGGTCCCGGGTTCGATTCTCAGGGGGAGTCAATTAAATATAAGTAATTTTTTACTCTAATATTTATTCAATATTACCCTGGACTGGTACCTGAAGCGGAGGGCTGATCACCTTTCCTTCATGTGTTAATGATCAAGATGACACTGCGTTTATAGGATGCAGTGCCCTATGCACCACCGGGTGAGGATAAGGGTTTGAAGAAGATTTTTATTTTTGGTTTAAATTTTTGATGCCAGATTGTAAAATGTATTAGAAGTTAAGAATATACAATACACAAATAAATTTGTATCCCGATTGGCACGATTCATTATAATGATTGAATAAAAAAACTAAATTTAGTAAGGACTTATTTTAAAGAAGTCACTACTTTATTCATTGTTGTTTTTTTATTTGTTTGCCCATGTCTAGCTGTAATAGGTAGAATTATTATATGTGTACATATATACTTAAGGAGTATTAAAACATTTAATCCACTTATGGCTTCTCTGTCCCAATGCCCTACTTGTACATAGCCAGGGAATATAATGTTACATATTACTGTACAATGCCCATACCAATGTTACGCTTCAATATCTACATTATCATTTAGTTTTACAAATAATAATTTGGCTTGATTGACATAACCCTAAAAAGTCAGTTTACTACCATCAAGAGAATAGTTTCGTAATAATAGTTTATACGCAACATGAATTCCTCCAACCGTACAAAACCAGAATTATACTGACCAAAAATATGTAATAAATTTTTATACGCACTTTACAAATTAAATTTGCAATGAAATGGATATTACACAAATAAAACATTTCTAGAGGCAAACTGACAAATTTTGAATGATCATTCAGTTGTTATAATATGTGCATATATTTAACACTAAAGGGACACCTTAATTTTGATTTACTTGCAAAAATACAATCGCCTAACATTTTGACAAAAAAATAGTATTAAGGCATTATAAAAGGAAAAAAAAACTCTTTCCATGGAGCAGTATGTGTATTTTACCTTTTGGATTAATAATTTTCGGAATATTAAATAATATTGGGAAATCATTTAAAAATTTAAGTAATCCGTGAATAATTATAGGAGAATTAAGATATTGAACAAACATTTATTTATATACAATAGGTATATATTTTCATACATAATTTTTATAAATCACAATTGCACATTTACTGAAAATGAATCAGAGTTTATAAAACTTAGAACTCCTTTTATCATAATTTTTAAAATTACATTATATTTTATCGTATGCGAGAGTAATGAGCACTGTTACAAGCATACGGAGCGTATATGTACATAGAAGTAACACAAATAAAAATGTAATTTCTTCCATGTTTGGAAAGTAAAAAAGCTATAGTTATCATTGGAAAAGCCGCATCATACTGTCCGATGGTGAGCTTATGCGTACAAGATAAGGTGATTTAAATAACAATTCCAACATTACGTGCGATGATAGGTCATATTTTATATTTAGATATACCGCTATTGGTTTTGTTCCATCGGGTATCTTTTAAGACCGGAAATCTATTATTACTAAGTAAATATATACGGGAGTAACAAAGATGTTTGAGAATATCTAAATTTGGAACTCCTCGTTTGGGGGATATATTTGAAAAACTTATAAGAGGATGATATGAATTGAGCAAGGAAAATCGGGTTCAAAGTGAATACTTTTAAGACAAATAAATCTTAACTAACTAACCATCACGCCGCTTCTCCGCAGGGGTAGGCAGAGAGAATAGAACGCCACACCACTCTGTATTTGCAAACATTCTTCGCCTCTTCCACGTTCACGCATCTCCTCATACATACCCGCCGATTGTTTCGACTCCTAACCTGACCACTTTCAAGTATTTGGCATACCTGATCGTGCCGAGTTTTTCTCGGTATTCCTCTGCTCCTCTTTTCAATTACATTCGCCTCATAAACTTGTCTTACCGTTCTTTCCTCACTCATTCGTTCCACATGTCCAAACCATCTCAACACACCTTTCTTAATTTTATCGATTATCAAATAAATCTTTTAAGAAGGTAACTAAAACTCGTATCAACTAGCGGATAGAAAGGGTACAAAAAAATGCACAACCAGAACGAAAAGTTAGATCGGGTATATAAAAAAAAAGTTTGAAAGCGAGTGAGAGTTTCTCGGAGTGTGAATGTTACGCAAATGGAGAAACAATCAAATTGTTATTCACTAAAAATAATCTGAGGCAATGTCCTGCCAGTCTCAATGATGATTTTGAGTTATATTTACGAGAATACCGCTTCAAGAGTTATGAAATTGCAATTGAAAGAAGATGGAAAGTTAAATTTACCACTGAAAATTAGCGACATGCATGAATTTGTTAGGAAATAACCCATGTCATACAAAGTGTTGACAAAGAGCGGGTTCTGCGCCGAGGATAATGTGATGCCTTTACAAATTAAAATCCGGCACTAGAGTTTTCTGTTAACAGTAGAGTTTTCGACTGGATACCAGGAGCAAGTGGTGGAAATTTTGACTGGATGATATTAAGAATTTTGCTCTGAGCTGATATAATATTAGAAATAAGGGGAAGACTGTGGTCAATGCTGTAATAAAGATTGATTTATTTATAATTAAAGTATTATCAAATTTCCGCCTTCGTGGTGTAATGGTCAGCGTGTTTAGCTACCGTGCTAGAGGTCCCAGGTTCGATTTCAATGGGGGTGAGTAATATTAAATAAATATTATAGTGATTTAACACTATAATATTTATTTAATATTACTCTGGACTGGTCCCTGAAGTGTAGGAGTATAACGTTGCCTTCATACAGTTAACAAACAAGATAACATTGCATCAATACAATGCAGTGCCCTATGCACCATTGGGTGCGGATAAGGGTTAGAATACTGAATTATCAAAACGTGACTCTGTATAGAAATTATATAGTCGGAATATATACAGTAATGATATGAATAACGACGACCAATCCATACAGTAAAATCTCATATTTATGTTCTGTATTTCTATTCCGTTTTACTATTTCATTTCCCCTTATTTTAGGCCGCTCATGATTATCAAATGTACAAATCCATCCCATTTTTTTTCTTACTTTTCTATACTTTCCCTGATTTTAAACTATTCTTTGTCGGTTGATTGCAAAGTGCTAAAATTAATGCTTCAAGATATCTAATAAGATAAGATATCTAGTTTTGCGATTTTTTACGTAACATAAACTTTATGCATTCCAATTAGAAATAATCAACCTATACAATACAATACATATTAATAATTTCCTAGACGAATTACAAAATTTTGTAGGCAAGTTCCAACTAAAAATTTTTATGTACATATCATATTTATCGCATCATTTATCACCCATGTCGTATTTGATTGAATGTCATAAACAAATTTCTTTTGTATAGTTTTACCGGTAAGTGTGTCGCCTAGTTTCAAAATCCGCCAGATCCATGTAAGTCAATTTTACAAAAAATACAAAATTCCCCAGGTAACATTTATGTTTCAAAGACTTGTCTATCTTAAGATAAAATATTAGGAAATAGAGAATTTTTATTTTTCTTCAGTATTTAAAAAAAAACATGTTATAAACCGATAATGACGGCATCTCAATTTTTGACCAATCCCGCTCTTTGATTGGGCGATATATATGGGTCAGAAGGCAAGTTTCATGAATATAGCGGAATTTGAAATACAACACTGTTTTTAAGTATTTTTTAGCAGGGTTTTCAAGTATATAAATATTTTAAACAATAAAACCCACAATTGGCATTCCGATAGAGTATTTATTTTAAAATCTTATAAAATTAGATCTGGCGGATTTTGAAAGTAGGCGACACAAGTATTGTAAAATGTGGCCTCGGCACGGGATACCTCAGTAAGGGAACATTATTGTGATTTGTAACTATGTATTTGATAAAATATAAATAAATATCACTTTGAGGGGTGAATAAAATTGTAATGTTTATTAAAAAAAGTGACTTACAATATTGGCAGAGTTTCCGTATTGTATTTTGAGCAGATCCATGGCGCGGATCATACTCTGCATGGCCATGAAGATATTCTGGTAGACGAGTTTGATGAAACCCCGCTTGTCGTCATCGCTGTAACCCGAGCCGTGGATGATGCGCATCTGCTTGATGAAGGTCGACTTGCCGGATTCTCCAGTCCCTGGAATCCATTTCAGCCGATTATATTTATCATCCTATTGGTAGAGATTGTCCGCCTCCGTAGTGTAATGGTCAGCACGCTCAACTATCGTTCTGGAGGTCCCGGGTTCGATTCCCAGGGGGGATAAAATAAATATAAGTGATTTTTTCACTCTAATATTTATTCAATATTACCCTGGACGGGTACCTAAAGCGGAGGGCTGATCACCTTTCCTTTGTGTGTTAACGATCAAGATAACACTGTGTTTGTTTGTATAATGCAGTGCCCTATGCACCATTGGGGTGCGGATAAGGGATTGAAAAAAAAATTGGTAGAGGGAGACTAGAGTTCTGTGGCTGATTGGAGCCAATGTGCTTTAAATTCTCCATTTACACGGTACATTTTTTTAAAAGTACATTTATATAGTGCATCTCCGATTTGTATTAACCCTTAAATGCATGATTTTTTGTAATTTTTCTAAATTAAATAAATCTCTGACAACAATAACTAAATGTCAAGAAAGTACTCACAGCACCATCTAGTTATAAAAGGCTGACTTAATTCTTACACCCAGGTGTGTGATGAATATGCAACAGTGTGAATTATAACAATTCCAGGCGACTAAAGGATGTTTCGACTGATGTGAAATTGTTGTTGCAGAATTGCAACGGTATGCAATTAAGGGTTAATTTACTGCTGTCGAATTCCCTAAACGATACGATTCTTCTAACACCTTTTTAACAGCTCCCACTCCGTGTATAAAATAATTAATACATATAAAATATTGATACATATAAAAAAATGTTAAGACTACTTGTCCATTTCCAGGTATTATGTGTACCTGAATGCGCTGTGTCTTTGTTGGCATTCTTATGCATCCATTTATAACAACATTTACATACTGAATACGTTTTACCATTCTTCCATCATTCATTTGTTGAACGTGACTAGACCATCTCGACATATCGTATGTTACTTTTGATGAAGATTACATGGCCCGATATTGTTCCAGATATTTACATATATTATACATATTATCAATAATAAATATCAAATTTATAGTTCATATCAATAAAGGAAGTGGCAATTAGTAGTATTAGGTAGAATTCTACATAAAAATATCATTGATTTCTCATTTTCTTGGGCATTTTTATAATGTCATATTCAATATAATACGATATTTCAAAAAAGAAAGAAAAAAACTTTTCTTTGCATTTTATACATCACATTGCCTGAATAATTGTGTAAACTATCCGATACACTATGTATCACCCAATCAAAATATTTTGGAAGAACAAACCTCAAATAAAATAACACAATTTACGTTAAAATATAATGCATGTAAATTTATTGTTCCTATTGTACATATTGTAATTTAACTTTTGGTTTATTTTAAAACCGTTCTCCGTAAAACACAAATAGATATTGCGATGGATTCTCCAACAGCAAAAATGTCGCAAGAAGTTTTGTGTCTATTGATGTTTCAATTTCAAGAATTTCAGATTATAGATAATGTACATATTTTGAGATGGATAACTTTAAAATAAATAATTTGAAACATTCATAAAATGTTATTCGAATAGTGCATCTAGTAAATTTGTTTTTACCTATACAGCTTTGAAATTTCGATCAATTTGGGTTCCATTTAGGGGGGTTTTAAATATATATTAGTGTTTATTTACTGATACCTGAAGTGCAGGACTAATCACCTTGCCTCCGTGTAATTAATTAACAATTAATATGTGTGTAACATTAATAATGCTATAGTGACCATGCATTATTGGATGTGGATAAGATTTAGAAAAGGATTGATTACAGTAACATTTTTCTTATTAAATTCAATATTTTTAAATAATTAAAAAATAATAAAAAATGGAGGGAAATTAATAAAAAATATTCATCACACATCCCGCGCGTAATAATTTTATTTGATTAGGGTTTAAGTCAGATTAAATTTGCCAAATTTCTTTACAATGCTTTTCATTGATAATATTGTAATTAGCATTATATTTACAGAGAAAATGATACTAGGATCATTCAACAAACAAATGTTAGATATAACTTCTAGTTACTAATTTTAATGTGAATCAATCATTGAAAATCACAAGTTTGTGTTGAGATATTGAGTTAATTTGCAGTCCAATTAATTTAAGGATGGTAATTCATTAGAAAATATGCTACTTTAGTAATCGAGAATTGGGAATTAAAGTGTACGGAAATGCACGAAGCCATTTGTAATAAATACAAAATATTAAGGATTGTAATAAATACAAATATTAAGAAATGGTCAATTTGACTGTTTTCAGAGCAATATAAGACAGCAAATAGCAGAAAACAGATAATGGTGATTATAATCCACCGGTTGATTGCAAGTCAATCCGTATGAACTCATTTATTGTCTACCTGTAGCTGGAAATGGCACCAATAATCCGCGGCTATGTGTGAATCTGTGTAAGCCACAATAGGGGATATCGCATTTCCTACCGGTAGTTAGGAACAGTCCGGCAGTCAGTGGTCACGGAGTATCTACATCTACAGTCATCTCGATGTTAATATTGAATCGGGAATTAGAGAACTAAAGATACTCGAAACAGTCACCCTTATCTTGTGCGGGTGATTCGCTCGTTTGATAAGAAATGGAGTTATTTTTACATGGAGATTAGCTCGAGCAGCGACAGAATGGAACACTCACCCAACAGCAGGAGCTTGAGTTCCCTCCGGGCATCGCGCTTGTCCCTCCGAAGCTGCCTGTCGATCTCCTGGTTGATCCTCTTTTGTTCCTTGGCCTCCTCGGACATGCAGCACTCCATGGTTCGTCACTCCGGAGGGTGGCGACCCTTCACTATCTGCTCGGAGCCGTTTCCGGGCCTCTCAACCAACGCGCACCACTCCTATAACAGACATCCCTCTTTCGCTATATTTCGGTAAAATAGCACAATTCGACGACAAGTTTCAGCACGCGCACCATCGACACTCACTCGCGACCGCGAAGTAACGCCGACAACTCGAAAATAACGAAAACCGACAACCCTCTCACTGGGTGTGGTGAGTATATAGGTATAGGTACCCTGTCAACTGCCGATATAAACACCCGGAAATCCCTTTATATACCGGCTCGGAACGTTGCGTCACGGCCTTATAATCTTGTTAAAATAAACAGATTCGAGAAACCCATCGATTTGCGATGCACGTGCTTATTAATAAGATTAAAAGTGCGAACAAATAGTCGATTGACGGGGGCCTGCCGATGACTGGAACGGCCTATGTGTAGGTTACAACTCGATTTCTGCGGTCAAATACGCGCACGTCGGCCGAAATGGCGCGCTGAACGATAAAATACGTACCCAAATGAACATCCATAGGGCACACCGATGCGTTCCACGTCAGAATATTGCACAAAACTCGAACTTATACACTTCTGACTATACGGCAGCCGCCTCTTCTCAATATGGCGCTCGAAGATGTTGAATGGTCCAGCGCGCGTGCGCCGACAGGAAGTCGCAAAAAACAACCACACGCGAGCGAGATTTTGCGCACTCCAAAGGGAAAAGAGCGGCGATTCACTTCTTAATTTGAATTCATTCTGTTTCTCAGTGAAATGAATATCATTTATTCTTCGCGTCGAGACGACTGCCGATACTCAAAACACGAAACCAGTTTCGCTTATTGGCCCATTATAGGCCGTTTGACAGATGATTTACATTATTCAAAACTGTAATGTTGGCTAACTCGGTTCACATTATCGCTGAAAGTAGGTAGGTAGTAGGTAGCCATTCAATATCTGGAAAATGGACTCTGAAAATAATATGAAACTGCATTATGTATATTTTTAACGTTAATCATAAATTTCAATTTATTTCAGTGTCATTGGAATCATAACGTGCCAATTAAAAATAAAATCCTATTGTATTAATTTAATTTTAACAAAATATAGGGTGCGTTGGGGTAAGTTCGGATTTGGGGAAACATTTGCACCGTGTTGTGCACAAACTATGTGTTGACACCGCATCAATCTGGTGTGTTTCCTATGCCCCATTGGGTGCAATTATGGATCGGGAAAAAATGAAATTCCTGCATCAGTAACACGCCTAATTTAACGTAATTTGAGAGATAGTGAGATATTGCACATAAAAATAATATACTTTTAAAAATCAAACACAAAATTTGTGGAACTGCTTTTATTTGGTAATATTTTTGCAATCAATTTCATAAATATTAAAAACGCAATGGGAATTGTGAATTTTTTCGGAACTTATTTTGGTGGGAGAACCTGAGATTAATGAAAAAACTAGATCTTAAGGCCCTACATACGTTGAATAGCAACTTTATTTTCCTTAAACCCAGGTAATACTTGACGTAATAGATTTTTTTTCACCGTTTTTGTATTGAAAAAAATAATTTTGTCTTTGAAATAAATATATGGTTATGGAGGAGTTCAAAAAATATTAAAAAATATTTTTTATGTATTTTCCAAAAAAAATTCCAATTTATATATTTTTACGGATATATGAATCCTTTATCGTGCTTATAGACGGCAGTGGAAATTATTACTTTTTAATTTTATTACTAGAACATTTTAATTTTCAATATCTTTTACATATTCATTAGCAAATAAATAATAAATAAAACCCCTATCCGCACCCCAATGGTGCATAGGGCACTGCGTCATATAAACGCAGTGTTATCTTGATCGTTTACACATGAAGGAAAGGTGATCAGCCCTCCGCTTCAGGTACCAGTCCAGGGTAATATTGAATAAATATGACAGTGAAAAAATCACTTATATTTATTTTACCCCCCTTGGGAATCGAACCCGGGACCTCCAGAACGGTAGCCAAGCGTGCTGACCATTACACTACGGAGGCGGACAAAAAAAGCAATGGTAAAAAAATGCTATGAATTTCATGTGAAATAAATTAATATTTGATTTACGACTTACGACTTAAATACTTTGACTAAAATTTAATATTTAGTATGGGAAAATATTCATTTACTGAGTATGTGCCTTATATCGGGCCCAAGATTAACTGATGTTTTGATCAACAAAATAGATAAAAATCTACAAAATATCTATAATTATTCACTTGGATATGATGCATGCAAATGCACTATGAAAATCAACTTTATTCAATTTTATTTTCATTGGAAAATTTGATGTGCGTGGTAAAGGGATTTTTTTTAAGATTTTTTTTTTTGGTAAATTTTAACATTTATTTATTATTAACGATAAAAGGATTTATTGTAACTGCTGACAGTTGGTAGAATTCCATATTGAATTGTTGGGTAATATATCCAAAATAAAACAAGGTTTTTGTTGGATTGAATTCTACATTTATTTATGTATATCTTAATACGTGACACTGAGTGTTTGATAATGTCCTAAGAAGACAAAACGCGTCACGTATTAAGATATACATAAATAAATGTAGAATTTAATCCAACAAAAACCTTGTTTTATTTTGGATATATTACCCAACAATTCGATAAATGGATTGATTTTTTACAATTAAAATTGTTTTGTTACATTATATGCAATTGCAGCAAGCCAGATGTATATGGTAAGTACTCGATGATACGTTATTCCAAATATTATAAACAAACAAAAAGTAATAAATGTAAAGATTATTTCCAAATTTTCTTAAAAGGAGATAAAACGCTTGTTACTAGTGAACGATAAATGGCAAAATGGATAATCGATAATAGGACCTTTTTCTGTAACACACATTTTCCACAAATTTTTTGATTACTTTTGCAATAAGGTCATTAAAATTATTTCAGCTAAAATAAGGAAAAAAAGTCATGTTTACAACATTTTTGGGTGTCCAAATCCTTGTTCACAAATCTCCAGTTTCTCCACTTTTATTTTTACGAGTTATTTTTACATTTCTACATCTCAACGTAGACGCAGAAGAATTTGGAAGTCTGGGTATTTACTGGGCTTATGATCTGTCACAGGCTGGTTTAGTAATCACTTTACACATGTGTAACATTCACCATTCTACCCATGATTGACAACCACACTACTGTAGTTTTTGGAATTCCTACATATATTATAAATCGTATGACGCTTTACATGTTCTTCACTGAGTTCTTTACTTGGTTTGAGAAAGGTTTTGTTTAGCAGAGACTCTTCTAACCAGATTATTTTACATACTGGAAAACGCCTGAAAACATGACTTAATTTTTTTAGAGGCATTATAAAAAGTACCCGGTATTCAGCGGGTAAATTTGATGATGTTACCTTTTAACTTTTATGGACATTTTCTACATTTTTCAATGACCCCCGAGGCCTCAATTTTGGGGGATTATCTGAAGATAGGAGAATAAAGACGGGAAATTATATGGGATGAATTTATCATTATAATGAGACCAATTGAAAACAAAAACAAAAATAGATCATATTTTGTAATTGGCGGGAATTAACCCCTGAAGCCCAGCACTCAACACTCCATGGTGGCTGTCAAAGGTCACCATTGCGATTGTTTTTAGATTTATAACTTTTGCCTGAACAGAGACAATTTATAGTTTATATAATTTATACTTACTATATTATGATTTAGATTCAGATTTTAGAGGTGTCGGGTTGTGGTCCTGTGGTTAGTGTCGCGGACTCTTAAGTGAGAATTTCTCGGTTTGAACCCACTCTACCACAATTTGATACTTATTTCTAATAATGAGCCGCTTAGGCTCACAGAAATAGTATAAAATTGAATTATTTGTGTAAAAAATAAAAACACAAATATATTTTTTAAATTGTCCGCCTCTGTGGTTTAATGCTCAGCACGGTCGGTTACCGTACTGGAGATCCTGAGTTCGATTACCAAGGGGGGTCAAATAAATACAATTGATTTTTTTCACTCAAATATTTATTCAATATAACCCTGGACTAGTTAGTACCTGATGCGGAGGGTTGATCACCTTTCCTTCGTGTGTTAACACAAAGGAAAGGTAACAAGATAACACTGGGTCAATATGATGCAGTGCCTTATGCACTATTGGGAGGGGATAAGGGTTAGAAAAAGTATTATGATAAGATTAGGAATAAGGGTGGTTTATGCACTGTAATATTTAGGTATTATGTTATACATACTGGTACCTAGAATGGAGTACTGATTACCATGTCGGTATGTACATTAAAAAGGTACATTTTTTTAAGTGTTCTGTTTTTTTTTCATATAACTTTGAAAACGAAAATAATAGATTTATTAAGGTAGTTGGTTAAGGTCATACTCGCAACAGTAAAATTCAGTCAGCTTTCGGCAATGCATAGAGCTGGTTGTCAGATCACGCCCATTTTTTTTTAGAGTACACATTGGTTTTTTGTTTGCTTTTTAGAAAATGTATTGAAAAAAATACTTTTATGTTTTTTTAACTCCTAACCTTTCAATAACTCTTTTCTTTTCAAAACCACCAACCTTCAAAAACTGTGTTAAAAAAATAAAGAATTACGGTTGATATTTATCGAATATATCCTTATTTTTGTATAGGTAAACAAATAATAATAAGTTTTTGCACAAATATAAAAAAATATTTTATTGGCCCTCGTATTATAAGTGAATTATGTTAAAATGGCTTTCTAAAGTGACCCGCTCAAAACGATGGGATCAAAACTATGTTAAATTTGCATGTTTATGAACACCTACGTATCTGGTTGATCCGTGACATTGATTATAGTTTTCAGGGCAATGTCTCTGGAATTATGTCGAAGGATAAAAATGCTAAAAACCTTGCCGCGTTGTTGTCAGGTATCCGTTATGAAGCCATATATGTATACATCTATATCATTTACATCGTGTAGCATAGTTTACACAGGAAAATGGAATATAAATCAGAGTGTAACATGGTTTCAATTCTAATGTAGATTGATGTCATTTGAAAAACCATCAAAACAAAAACACATACACTCAGACCTCACTTTGTGTCCTTTCACTTTGTGTTTTCTCGAAGTTGCATCCTTACTAAATTATCGTTACTCATTTTCGCTATCTTTGATGTTTATATGATTTCCAATGGAAAATAGCAATTCACTTTGCATTGTTTCAATTTGCGTAGCGATATTTTGGAACGTATCTACGACGTAAAGTGAGGTCTTAGTGTAATCATCAAATCTAACTCATAAATATATAAATAAAGTATAATTTATATTTGAAACACTAACTTTGTGAGTTTCCATTTTATAAATAAAATGTAACTTTGTTTTAAAAGCACTATCAATTTATTGTGATTTTAAAACAAAGTTACATTTTAATTATAATATAAATAAAGGTTATATAATTTTTAGACGCCTTTGGACTATTCGAGATTTCTATTTGCTACAGTGGTGTTTTGGTTGTTGACCTTGATTACCATGCCGGGGGCCCGAGATCGATACTCAGATGGTTAAAAATAAATATAAGATAAAAGAAATATAAGTTATTTATATATTGTAGTGCTCCTCATCACCAGTATCAAATTTGTTTCTCTGCTGATAAAATGTACCTATTTAAAAAAGTGCTCTGCAGATGGCACACATATCCCATATCCTTAGATACAAATGTGATAGGTGCGATCACCCAATAATCCATGCCTGGGTCTCGGCGACATATTTTTTTACTACGGATATTTCCTTTGGCTGAAAAATGAGTGATGTGTGGCGACCTTTTTTTGTCATATTTTTTCGGATAGATTACAAAAGGAAAAATTGTTCCATGACAACTAGGGCGGAAAACGATCATTTTCGTGCCAAAAAAAAAATATTAACGGCAATACTTACGGGGCGTGTTCAATATTTCCAATGATCGAATATTCGGCACTTGTTACTTCTACCAATCGATTTATTTAAACTCTAAAAAAATACGCAATCTCTTTGCATTAACCAGCAATCTTCCTTTCTACCTTCAAGAAATGTCTGAAATATTGCACTCTATTCTTGGAACCCTGACTGTCCATCATATCATCCCTTCCTTAGATCCTTTCCCTCTACCCCCTCAATTCCTTACTTGATCCTACATTCTAATAAACTAATTCACAGGTGCATAAATATAATGGAAGGGACTGGCCGGAACCATTTCGTCGTAACGTAACACATTAAGATGCGAGCATTCGTATGGTCAGTACAACGAGCCGAGTGCTCCATCCATAGTTTTAAATGCTCGCTGATGCTCACTGCGAGCGATGTTACGACGAAATGCTCCGGTCAATCCCTACCATAAAATATTATAATTTTGATCATTCACACTGCAACTCATAATTTATGTTTTTCTTCTTCTTAATTTTCACTTATATGCAAGCAGTATCTGCCCACATATTTCAAACGGCTGTATAAGTTATCAATCTCGGTTAGTATCACTTGTTTGTTTTTGATAAGTTGTATATTAGTACTCAATAGCTAGCTTTTACTTTCACATTCACCCAATTTTACATTCACCCAATTGGGGACCATCCCAATCTACCAACATATTTGAACTTTTCCTCGGTTTATATATTTTTCCTGCTTAAGTTTTTGATGTCAAATTTCCAAATACATCAGGAGCTAAAACACAGTACGCAAAGGACTTTGTGCCCTGATTAGCATTGAGCAATTAAAAAAAAACATATTAGGTAAAGGCTTCTTGTGAAGAAGCCATAACTTTCTAGATTAGATTTAGTTTTTGGATTCAATAGTTTAGTAGTTCCCGCTGATAGTGAAAGGGACTCTGAAAGCGTTAGCAATAATAAATATAAATAAGTGATGAAACATTACAACTCGGTGTTCAGGGTGCAGAGGGAATGGTATTGGATGAAGGGAAAATAAAAGTTGCAGAGGGAATGATATTGGATGAAGGGAAAATAAAAGTTGGAGAATTTTGAATAACAATTTTTATTCATAGTAAAAACTGTACAATCATGACAGACTTATGTAATATGGACCACTCGCAAATGGCACAATAATTATCTCATTTTGGACATTTACAAACATTTTAAGAAACAATGTAGAATACAAAATGTTGACATACAAAACTGATACATAATAATAATTACTTTATAAGATTCAAAATGTTAGCAGCGTTAACGCTCGATACACGTAAAAGTTTATTAAATATTATACATTTTTCTTACAATGAAAGCTATGCAAAAGAAAATAATGGTCTATAATTTAACCAAATTAAAGAGAATTTTCATAAACATATCTCCAATCTCGTTGATCGCTCGGTTAATACACTTACCTGACATTATTGTCGCCCACATACACGCAAGTTTAATATCGTAATGTAAATAAATTAATAATTTGACCATTTTCATTTGTTCGGAAGTGGTCCCTAACCTACAATACTCGTTCATTTAAACTTCCATCATACTGAGTAACAGCAGTAGATACATTATTTGTCGGAGATTCATTCCATTATCTGAAAAATACTTACTTTTTCATTATTTTTTTTAATCCCTTAACATTACTGTGGCAGATTGAATGAAACGATAAAATAAATCTCGCGTAACATAACTTGTCAATAAGGATTAAAACACAATAACATGATAATAAATTACTCCAAATTAGTCCATTAATAACTTAAATAAAAGGTAAAAGCAAAGAATAAACATACAACTTACATATAGATGCGGATCTCTAAATTAAAGAAAGAAAATGCAATGCTGCGAAGCACCAAATATGAGAAAATAAGTTGGAAAAACATATTATTCATATCTCCATCTCACAATACTATCCGTTAAAGATATGTTTCCGATTGTAAGATATAATATAAGGCCACTTTTAATATTTTAAAATATGATTCTTAAATATTAAATATGTGTTTACAAAATGCAGAAATAAAAGACAATGTTGTCACTTCACTTGGAAAGGTTTCGGTTTGAGATTTCTCCATCTCAAACCTTTTTTTCATTAAAAGGGTCGCTATTTTAAAATGGAAGACAATTTTAAGGTGAAATTATTGGGGAATATCCAAGTTGATTAATTATATTACAAAATACTTGTCGACAATAATTTAAATCTTAAATAAAATATATTTTGGACATGAGGGATTCATAATACGAAAATTGAAGATATCCCTGAAGATTTTGAAGGATTTTAATGTGATCATAGTTGATCACGTAAAGAAAATTAAAAAGATCTTTGTTACCCATAGCCATTAAATATTATCATATTTATGTACAGAGATATTAAATAGAATTTATACAAAAAATATACTTTTGACACATTTTTCAGACGTATATTTTTAAAATATGTAATACATTAAGTTCGAGTTAGAAATTTTAGTAAAAAATACAAGATAAGATTTTCCTTGCATACACTTGCAAATGCTTAAAATTCCAGACAATTTGGGCCGTTAAAATGGATTAAAAGTACGGGGAATAATTTTGATCGCGGTTGAACCGTTTCAGAGTCTCCGGAGAATAGTGGATAATGGACACGATGGTTTGAGAATAACAAGTGCAATTTAGTGAAGCGTTATTACATCAACACATCACATCGGACGGGTAAAGTTGGCGGGGAACATTCCCTTTTCATTGGTGCCTTCCTTGATTCCCATTAACCAACCTTCCTCCTGCAATAATAAAATAACAATCAATTAACAATCCCTTTCAGTAAACACATTAATATGATTGCCATACATGTTTCATTTCGTGTCTTTTCAGTCAAAAGTCATAATCAAAAATAATGGTGGGGCTCAACTCATAATATTAAAGCAAAAACTATAGACTCGGCCCATAACATTAAAGCAAAAACTAAAGACTTGGCCTATAGCATCAAAGCAAAAACTATAGACTCGGCCTATAATATCAAAGCAAAAACTGTGAACTCGCCTATAGCGTGAAAGCAAAAACGATAGACTAGGCCCATAACATTAAAGTAAAAACTATTGGACTTGGCCTTTAGCATTAAAGCTAAAAACTAACAAAGGAGCTGTTTGAACAAACATAATTTGCGCAGCAAAATTTTCAGAAATGTAACATTTACATAACCATGTCAGTCCACGCACACTTTCATTATTGCGTAAACCAGTTGCAAACCATTGGAGCCGGGATAGTAATGTATCAATTTGATATTTAGAAATAAGTTCAGTGACCTGTTCTTCGGGATCCTCATATTCCACGACCCGGATGGTGTCTCCAACCTCGAAGGAGAGCTCGTCAGCATCCTCCCGCGTGTAGCGGTACGTGGCGCGCACGCGGTACAGCACCCCCGGCGGCAGGTTGGTCAGCGTGGCTCCTGGGTCAACAAAACAATCACTCATTCAATACAGCATTGTTCAATGGGCCCGCTACATTCTTACAAACCAGATATAGAGTGGAGTATCACAATATTGAACCACTTTTTTGTAATATATACGGTAAATAATAATAATAGTAATAATAATAATTTGGATAATTTGTATAGTGCCATTTTCGTAAAATACTACGTCAAGGGCTCGTTAATTTGCAAAATTTTGGCTCCGACAATTTAGTGATATGAAAATTTAATAATAAATCCCTTAACGCACCCCAATGGTGCATAGGGCACTGCTTCATATAAACGCAGTGTTATCTCGATCGTTTACACATGAAGGAAAGGTGATCAGCCCTCCACTTCGGGTACCAGTCCAGTGTAATATTGAATAAATATTAGAGTAAAAAAATCACTTATATTTATTAAACCCCCCTGGGAATCGAACCCGGGACCTCCAGAACGGTAGCCGAGCATGCTGACCATTACACTACGGAGGCGGACAAAAATTTAAGATCACCCAAAATTGTTAATAAAATATTTTTCTATGCAAAATCTCAGAATGTGAATTACTTCTGAAACATTTTTGATCAGTTTATAGAAAATGTAAGAGAATTTAAAATTATTATTAGGATTTCGCTAATTTTAAACACGTTTATAGTGTTAGTCTCTTTAATTTCGAATCATAGAACTTTGACTATATAGATCGTTATATAGGATTTTTACTGTATCTTAATACGAATCATTCTAATTTATATTAAAGTATACATAGATAAGTAAGACATAGATGAGATTTTTTATCATTATTACGTTTTGATATAAACAAATAATGTCTAATGCATTTATTTTATTTTTTTCTGAATATGTTTTTTAAAATTTAAACAAATTATTTATTCTCATATCATTAAACTCATGTTTCAGTTTCCATATGAATCAATAAACTTTATTTTGTCGAAAATAGTAAATTAAATAAACCGAAATCATAAAATAAAGTTAAATAAAAAGAATCAATATTTCACCTGTCAATAAGTGTTACAGATACATAAATATAATATAATTTACATCAAGCATAATTTTGTTTTAAATAAAATTATTTTTATTAATTGTTATTTCATAAATATCTTTATTTGTTAAGCAAATAAGTTATGTTGATTAATAATAATTTTAAAAATAAATATTAAAAAATAATTATCATAACATCAATTAGAATAACAATAAATATTTTTAATGTTGTATCAATAAGCCCGAAGAAACACATGACAAAATCAATTTTTTTGGAAACAAAAGAAAATTTAAAAAAAAGGTGAACACTATTCTATGCGCATTATATTTGTTATATTTACCAATCAATGTATAGTAGGTAAAGAAGAGTGCCATAAGTAATATTTTCAAGTTTTTTCACAGCTGGATAAAAGCATTATCAACTGGCAAATTCATCAGAGTCAAGGGCTTAATTAATATTACCTTTGCTTAAAATAACCAACTGACTGCCAACAGCCAAAAAGGCATTCAAAGTGACAAATCACTATGTTTCGGGGGAACATATGCACACATGGTAGTCATGTATCGCTTGTAAAAGTAATACCAAGACTTCCATCTAGTAATTACAAAAAAAAGTGGCGACATAGCTACAAATATAAGGATAATATTTCTTCGCAATTTTGTGCAAGTGATATTGGATCAAAATATTGTATAAAATCATTCGTAATCACAGTTAATTTTTTTTATAGGTACCGAGTATTACCAAGATCTAGTAATTATAAAAAAAATGTAGTGACATGGTCAAAAATGTAAGAATAATATTTCTTTGCAATTTTTTTTAAGCGATATTGGGTCAAAATATTGTAAAAATAATTCGTAATCATAGTTAACAAATTTTTAAAGGTACTGTTATTTTACTTAGCATGGCTTATAAAAGTTTGGAGATTTATTTACATTTGGGGTGCTGGAAAGGGTATTTTAAGGTATGCATGGATAAATCTTGGTGGATACTTACCAACGGGTATATCGTAAAGTTCCTCTACATTTTTGTTATTATTTTCCTGCGGTTTATGGGTTCCGTTGCCGTTGACGATGGGAGCGGCAGCGCTCGGCGGAGAGGTGACGGGAGATTCCACCTCCGGCGGGATGGATTTGGGTTCCGGGCTCGCGGGGGAATCAGGAGGAGATATTTTCTCGGCCACGGGCGAAGATTTTTCCGGAGTGGAGGGTGAGTTCTCACCCCATGCGGCTGCGGAAAGGGAACAATAAAGCCATTCCACAAACAAAAAGAAAACAACACTCACGACACGCGGGTACGGGTGGTATTACTAGGTTAGAGACACCGCCTAACTTGTCGAGCTCCAGAAATATGGCAGAAAGCATTCCCCCAGAGATTACGACAAACATTTAACAAATTGAAAAGTATATTAGATCAAAGTGAGGAAGAATAACAGAAGCATTCTTTCCAACGGTCAATAAGTTTGGCGGGGATTGAAACTGATCTCTTGTTAATAAAAAGACAAAAGCTGTTTCTAAAAGGTGGAATGTTGACGTTAAAACAAAATTTCTGAGCAAATATGCTGTGTAGTGTTTGTAACTGTTGTCGATATTTCAGCATCTATCATTTGGGCTGGTGCAACATCAGCAAAGAGCGCAAGTAAACTGCGCACAGCGTAACAAGGCTGTGGAAATTTATCAACTTTATAGTATGTTTGTATGTATATTTTGAATTCTCAGGTGTGTATCCTAAATCATCAATAATTAATTAGGATATCCTATATTAAAGTCATATAAAGATTTATGTATTTTATGTTATACTTATTTCATAAATAATTATTTATTTATTTAAAAAATATATATATTCTTCTGACCCATTTCCGTACCCAGTGGTGCAGAGTGCACTGCATCAGATCGATGCAATGTTAGCTCGATCATTAATTTTGTGAAGGTAAGGTAATCAGTGCTGTTCTTTAGGTACTAGTCAAGGGTAGTATCAAATAAATATTAGAGTGAAAAAGCTCTTATTCATATTTCGACCGTCTTATGAAAAGGACCTTACTAGCTCGTTAGCCAAACACGCTAATCACTACACGATGGAGGCGGATTTAAATCATACAGTATTTTTTTAAACATTGAAATAAATAATTTGGATACTATATAAGTTTAATAAAGTAATCACCATCCATTAATAATGTTGATTATTCAATAGCCCATTGTATAATTTACATATGAAAAAAGCGTTTTAATGTATTTGGTAAATGTGTAAATGTGAAATCTTCTAACACCATTAATTTGTTTGGTGGATTATGTATATCAGTTTTTTTTAAATATTCTCATCCAATTGAAATTGTGAAAGTAATGAAATTAAAAAAGAGTTTAATAAAACAAAGGATGCTTTGAAATCCGTTGAATGTAAAAAAAGGAAGCAAATGTTAATTTATATGTTAAATGCAATTTAAAGAGAAAATATTGATTATGTACAAGATTTAGGGTCAATCGAGGGTGGCTTACGTTGTATGGTGTTTGTCGGAGTGGCGTTTCCATTCTGGGAGTTGAGGGTGTTGGACTTGTTGGGTGAAGCGGGTGGAGATATATTGTTGATCTGCTTGGGTAATGTTCCGAGGATTGGTTTCTTGATGGTGTAAGATCCGCGCTGACTGTCGGTGGCCAATTTGTCGACGATCGCTTCCAGTTCCGAATATACCTTAAATCGGAATATCAGAAGTTAAAACATATGTATACAAATAGAAGAGTAATAATTTAACACGTTGACTGCCAACTACGACATAACTCGAAGGCGTTCTTTGCTAAGATGTCGACTGTGAGTTATCTCGTACTGTGTTTACATGCCATATTCGTGCAGCTATGATAAAATTCCTAGTATATCAGTGCTAATATGGATAGATGGAAAGAGAACAAAAAATCAATGCTGGCCAACATGAACAGAATATTGATTAATAAATGAACAGAAAATATATTTTTTTTTCAAAATCAAGTAGTAGAATATTTTTAAAGAATTGGCTTCTTAGACCGAAATTCTGAAAATTGCCGTGGCAGTCAACGTGTTGAGATAGTATTAGATTAAAAACGATTTTTTTTAACATCTCAATAATTTGAATGCAAAAATTATAGACCAATGAATTAAAATTTCCTGATTTAATTACTAACTGACTGCTAGATTTTTTAAAATTTAATCTTAAAATAAATCTACAAAATATAAAATAATTTATTTAAAGTTTCAATACAAAATTATGCAATGCTTTATAAATATGATAAAATAAACAAAAAAAATATTTAGACGGATACTTTTTTTTTAAAATTTCTGTCATTATCATATAGCAAATGAACAAAAATTCATGTTTATTTATACTTTAACATGTAAATAGATAATGGAGCTAAACCAAAAAAGGCCGTTTTGTTAATACCGCGAGGATTTTATAATTTTTCAATGTTGAAACACCAAAGTCGGTGAAATACGCGCGAGCTAAATGGTTGAGCTAATGTAAAATAATTTCAGTCACATACACAGTGCATATGTATATCAAAAGGGAACGCTGAATTGCGATACTAAAGTTAGTATAACTTGCATAATAAGTTGCCTCGTTTGTGAGTAAATATGTCCATGTGGTGTAAATGTATCGTAAATGAGGGAACCTGTGACTTCTCACAATTAAGATAAGCGATAATTTAAAAATCAATGATTTTTTTTCTACATTTAAGAGGTTATTTGTTCTATAATAATATTGATTTATTTTTTTAAAATAAATTTTAGAAAATGTCCTCTTAAAAATTAAAATAAACAAAGTAGAAAATACAATTTTAACACCTTAACAACCGGTCCACCATGACGGCAAAAATCTGATCCAACTGTTAAGGACCTCTTCCGAATTGAATTTATTTTTGAATGAACAAATGTTTTGCATAACTCAATAGATGGCATTGGGATTTAAATATAAATTTACTTTATGACTACTTATAAATCCGCAATAACATGGAATCAGTAATTAACGGTTGAATCTAATCCAGCCATTTAAGTTTTGATAGTGCACTGTAGAAGAACAAATTCATTTGATTCTAGAACGTTATTCGCCGATACTTATTACATATATACTTACGCACATTTAAAAAAAAAAAAAAACTACAACTTTGTTTTTAACTACTTTTTTATTGGTACTTTTCTCTAACTGTTTTTGACAAAAACATTGTCATCTTCAGGGATAAACATGTACATTTTTGACCCTGAATATGACAAAGTTCTTGTCGAAACCAGTTGGAGAAAAGTACCAATAAAAAAATGGTTAAAAACAAAGTTCTAGTTTTATTTTATAATGTTTAAATTCATTTGTATTTATCCATATCTATTCCCTACGTGGAGCTCATGGAGTCTACAAAAATTGAGTAAAATCGCGGTACCTTTCCAGTTTCAGAGTGGAAGAGCTGTTCGGCAGCGAAGAGGGTTTGCAGATTGGTGACCAGAAACAGAACCCGCGAGTCGTACAGAGCCGGGAGCTCGTCGTGAAGCTCCGAGTTGAGGATCTCGTAAGTCCGCTTAGCCTCCTCCAGTTGCTCTCGGCCTCGGGTTATCTGAAAGCATTTATTCGTATATGAATAGTAAATTTTAATTAATATGGTTCCTTGAATATGCAATTATAATATCCAATGAATATGAAAAGATTAAGAAGAATGCTTTAAATGCGAGTGGATAACCAGCCTTTTTTTTTTTACCTAACATCTAAGTGACTCTGAAATCTAGCTACGGCCTATGCAACACCGCTTATCATGACCCTACTCAGGCTTCAACTTTTTATATTATTTTTTGACATCTCATCAAAGTTGAAGAAGAATATGGAAGTCTGGGCATTTACGGGGCTGACGATATTCTTCTTCATCTTTGATGAGATGTCAAAAAATAATATGAAAATAACTCCTGTAATTGGAGATAATTCAGATTTAGTGAACAAGTATTTGGACACACTCAAAATGTTCAACTTTTTATATTTCGTAGCCTATGCCTACTCGTGAATGGATTTACTCCTTATGTATAAAGTTACTATAATTTCATGTAATTCGTGAGTGAAAATTATAGGCAAATACACTCAAGAAAGTATATATATAGCGAATGTTAGCGGGAGAACAGAACGAGGGCCAAAAAGACTTGGCACGATCAGATCAATCAGATCCTAAAATGTGGTGGTGTCAAAAGTCTGCATAATCGCAGGGCATGAATGAATCAGTGTATGGATGTGAAGGAAGCTAGGAGTGTTTGTCAGGACAGAAGAGTTTTTTAATTCTAATAATTATTTATTACCTTGAAGCACTAGACTGAATATCTTGCGTTCTTATAATTGACAATCAAGTTAACACTGCACCCAAACAATTTATTGCTCCATCGTTCAGTGCGGATAAGGGTCGGAATTAAAATGGAAGAAAAAAAAACATCTTCATTCATCCAAAGTCTAGATACAGATTATAACTACCACTTTATCTTTAAATATTTGCCATTTACGTCTGAGGTTGATGGATGTGCCATTTTTTACAAACCACAAATTATGCTAGCATTAAATCAAGACAATGGAAATATTACCTTGACATCATCTCTCTTTTTAGCTGCATTTGCCTGTAGTCCTTGAAAACTGTGCCTCTGGCTATCGTAATCTACTAATTTCCGACCACGTTTGTCTATTTTTTTCTGAAAAAATTAAATTGAATAAAAGATTAACAACATAAATATATTTTCAATGACGGTTGGGACACATTTCAAAGATATCAAAAGTAAATAAATAACATCTAACACAAATAAACACCTATTAAAAAAAGTAGGCACCTACTTGTAAAATATCATAATGGTGTTGAATTTTATTCTATGTATAATCCATGATAAACTTATTTTCATTTACAATATTAATTCTTTAACTGTCATGGAAAATAATTCCAGAATTTATTTTATTACAAACTAAAGGATTAATTCATGTATCGGTAGTAAAAAATATAATTATTTATTGGATTTTAATGCATATAATTTGAACTTGTTTTCATTAGCTGGGTGGACAATGGAATTTTCGCAATTATGGTTTTCAAATATTTACGAATGAATTTCCATTTTACGAAGTTGCTAAATCACACACAATTCTTTAGTATTTTATTATAAACGCAAAGTAATAGGTTAAAAAATTATTACTGAGCAAAACTGTTATATTGGGTACTAAATATTTTAAAGAGCGCTATTATGTGAAATCCTCAATATATATTTAGGGAGAAAAATCACAAAAATGTTTTAATTAGAAGTAAGTGTTTGTACGCTTAAGTCTATGGGCAAAAATATTAAATAAAAAAGATAAACATTTGTTTTTTATCACTTGAGTGACATTGTTACGACTAGTTTCAGAAGCTACAGATGCTTCCATCTACGGGTTTGAATTCAAGCTTCAAACTTTGTTTATATTCAAACCCGTAGATGGAAGCATCTGTAGCTTTCGAAACTAGTCGTAAAAATTTCATACTCAAGTGGTAAAAAACAAAGTTTGATTTAAATTTAATCATGTCGTACCACTAAGTGAATGGCGAAACAATAAATAAAATATTCATGTAAGTAATTTATATTTGAAGCACTGACATTGTGATTTTCTATTTTATAATTAAAATGTAACGTTGTTTTAAAATCACTATAAATATATTATTATAACTTAATTATAATGTCTACTGGTTTCGAAGCTAACCGCTTCTAAGTCTTGATAAAGAAGCGGTTGATATTTTTAGTGCATCAAAAAACATCATTTAGTCAAAATTTACAGAGCACAGGGAAGGTCCTTTGA
Source organism: Brachycentrus maculatus (assembly GCF_059751285.1). NCBI lineage: Eukaryota > Metazoa > Arthropoda > Insecta > Trichoptera > Brachycentridae > Brachycentrus > Brachycentrus maculatus. The sequence continues at coordinate 178,771 of NW_028281186.1, read as the reverse complement.
GGTATTATTTTACAAAAATGGCGCTATACAAATTATCCAAATAAATTACTACAGTAAACCTCCCTATAAGGTTGAAATAGGTACCGCGTTATGGAAGGAGACTTTATAGGGAGATTAATGTTTTCAAATTGTATTTTAATTTTAAATGACTCTATTTTATTTATTGTTTCGGCATTAACTTTGTGGTAAGACATGTTACAATGATTAAAGAAAACACTTCGTTTTTTACCACTTGAGTTTTATTATAGACTACATGTTTCAGAAGTTAAACTTCCATCATTCAGGTCTGTATAATAACTGATACTGTTATTATACAGACCTGAATGATGGAAGTTTAACTTCTGAAACATGTAGTCTATAATAAAACTCAAGTGGTAAAAAACGAAGTGTTTTCTTTAATCATTTTAAATGACTCATTTCAGTCATTTCCACAAGTTAGAATGTAAAAATACAATTTAAAACATTAACCCCTTATAAAATTTCCTAAGATAAAGGGGTACCTATGTCAACGTTGTAGGGGTATTTACTTTATTATGCAAATTGACAAGTCGGGCAGTTGTCGATATCCTTACTTAGTGTACACACCACAGGATGTAGACAGGGATACAGAATCAGGGATGGATGCACTTACCCTGGTCTCGGGGAACTGTCCCTGGTAGGTGTTGAGGGGAATGAGGACCTGGTCTCCGAGCTTGTGGGAGAAGTCCTGCCAGAGCATCTCCATGTTCTGCGCCTGCGCGTACAGCATCTCGTGCCCCGTCCAGCCGCTCTCGTACACCTCCGAGATGGCCTCCATCAGCGACTTGGACGCTGTCTGCACCGCTGGAATGGCATACATTACCAATTACTATCTTTGTTTCCTAGAAATGTAATTCCGTAAATTGCCAATTGTTAACATTATATTTTATAATTTAATACATATTATTACTACACATGGATTACAGGATTTACACTTTTACCTTCTATAATTCTTACAATAATTTAGTTATGACTTATTTCCCCTTAAGACCCATTTCTTATATTGTCTACCATACCATCATACATAAACCTTTGGTATATTAACAATTTTCTAAAACAATTTTGATAAAATTATAATATTATTCTATGACTATTCCTAGTTTTATAATCATCTACATGACTATTTGATTAAATTTCATCCATTAAATATTTTAGCATTTGCTTATGGCATTTTTTTGCACAAATATGATAAATATGAAAAAAATTATCTTTCTCACCACCTTGTATTACATGGTACTTTTTACAAATTAAAAAAATGTATATTGCTCATGGCGGAGCGCATGCTTCTTAACAGCTCAAAAATTATTTTACAGGTACTGCAAGCATTATCTTTATGAAATAAACTATTAGCAATGTGTGCTTTCTATTTTAATTTATTTTCCATTTAACTAGACAGACACAGCACGGCTGTCCAAACTCATTTTTTTGTAGTACGTTTTTTTTGCATTTTTGGACTAAGTAGATTCTACTTAGCCCAAAAATGCAAAAAAAAACGTACTTCAAAAAAAATGTCCCTTACTGTGTTTTAAGTTTGGACAGCCGAGCAGATACAGCTAGTTTATTAATAAAACTGTAAAAAAAGGGACATAAAGGAATTTTGTAAAGTATGACAGACAGCGAAGATTTTTAAACTAAGATAGGAAGTAGATGAGAAAGTAGGGAGGATTATGAAAAAAAGGGATCTTTATTTCTATGTACCTCTGATACATCTTATGTAGTTATTGAATTCCTTCTGCAGTCTTGTCGCTTGGTTGTGCTGCCGTGTGAAGTTCTGGAGATGCTCGTCGAATATATCATCGGCGGTGCGGTCCACCTTGCCCAAGTTCTGCAGAATCTGCAATCAAAAAGTATTTGTCTTTTAATTCTGTCAAAAAAGATACTTCAAAGAAAAAAATAGGAAATTCAATTAAAATACCCCTCGAATAGGACATATCACTCACTTCTTTCAAGAACGTCATAAATCAAAAAACTTGATTTTTCAGGAGAACGTTTTTAAAATTTAATAATATAATACAATGTATTAAAAATAAATATCAAGCCACTTAACTAAACTTTTTACTGTACAACAGATCTTTTTAGGTAAAACCTGAAGGTTTCTTCCCCATTTGAAAAATATTTAGTATATTTAAAAAAATAATTGAACAATACCTTTTCTTCAAAATGCAAAAACAACACTTTCTGTCCTGTGGCGGGTAAATATTAAGTTAAAAATATGCCTCTTTTGCTGGGATATAGTACATTTTCTGGGCATTCCGAAAACATGCACAATTGAAAATTGACGATTTTGAGAGATATGTAAAGGTAGAAAATTATTTCTATTATTATAAACGTCATGAAAATTGAGCCACAAAACTAATATACCCAAGAGAGGACCTCACAGTAAGGCCCACAAATCACAATTTAAGGCAACGAATGTATAGAAGAACTACAAGATCCATAACACAAAACACATAAAATAAAATCTAACACATTTCTTTTGGTCAAAAGATCTTTGATAATTACACAATAAAGTTGTACAAAAATTTAAAATAGAAAAATACATGAAAGTACTTTTCATCAGTGGATAATAGAAATGGGCAGGTCTGAAATAGATTGCATCATTCAGCCATGTCATATTTGATTGCATAAACAATTTTCTTAAATTTTAATTTTATAAATAACGGGAAAACTCAGTGAGGGCATATTATTGTAATCTTTCATTTGAAATTATTTATATGAAAAAATAAATTGATTAAATTTCAAAGAATTTCATCAGTAATCAGAAAATTAACCATATTTTGTATAAATTATGTATAAAGTGACCGCTTAAACTTAAATTTAACTATTCAGACTTCCATATTCTTCTTCATCTATATCGACATATCAAAATGTAAAGTAGGAATTTAATAAATTAAGTGAAAAATATTACAAACGCACCTCATTGTTTATATTTAACGTATTGCTTATGTAGTTAGCGAAAAACAAACTCAATAAAATTCATTACGAATAGTTTTAACTATGCATTATGTTCGTGCATAATGGCATTGCATGACAAACTAAAACAATGAGGTAATTAAACATAATATCATTATTATATCTGTGGCATGAGAGGGTTCAATCACAAGGTGATCACAAGGCGTTAGCATAAAGTCCATATTTTCCAATCACAAGGTGATCACAACATATAAAGTCCACATGTGTCGGGTGGTGGTCCCGTGGCTAGTGTCGCAGACTCTTGAGTCAGAGTTTCTCGGTTTAAACCCACTTTATCACAATTTGATACTTAATTCTAATAATGAGCCGCTTAGGCTCACAGAAATAGTATGAAATTGAAGTTTTTATGTAAATAATAAAAACGCCAATACCTTTCTTTAAAAAAAAAGAACAAAAACAAAAAATTATTTTTAAAGGACACCGATTCCAATGGGAAGTTAATCCTTTAACAACATAGTAAAGATAACTTTAACATAATTTTTAAATGTGTACTTCTGACGACATTTGTCGCCATTTCAACCGGTTGTCGATCCGTATAGTCGGGAGGATAAAGGTACCCAAAAAATTATGATTATTTGTTTTTTATTTTTATTTTTATAATTTTTATTTTCAACAAGTACCTAGAAAACGTGTCAATAGACCCCCTAAAGCATTTAAAACGTTTTTAAAGTGAAACTTTTCAGGCGGCGATTCGATAAACGATAATTGGACGAGAATTGAGAGTGAAATTTCAAGTACGCGTCACGTTTATTAGGCAAAATTCGTTACAAGAGAGGGAAGAAAGATATTACATAGAAAGAAAGAGAAAGTATAATGTCGTGCACCTGCTCCTTGAGAGTTGCTGTCACTTCGATTAGGTTGTTGTTTCATAGATTTAAAACATTTTCTAACTTAGTAACTAACTAACCACCACGCCGCTTTCCGCAGGGGTAGGCAAAGAGAATAGAATGCCACACTACTCTGTCTTTGCAATAATTTTCGCCTCATCCACATTCATGCATCTCCTCATACAAACCCGCCGATTATTTCGACTCCTAACTTGACCGCTTTCAAGTATTTGACATACCTGATCATGCCAAGTTTTTCTCGGTCTTTGTCTGTTCCATTTTCCAGCTACATTCGCTTCAATTTATCATATTGTTTTCTCTTTATTTTTTATTTTCTATTTAACAAGACAGAGCCACAGCGACACGTGGCTGGGTACAACCAGTTAAAAATAAATAAGTAAAAAAAAGTATGTCAAATATTGATTTCAACGTGTCTGTCTAGCCGGAAGTGCAATGTCCGATGTTTTGTAAAAAAAAAACACACACACATACACACACACAAAAAAAGAAGGACGTCACAGTCTTGTGATTTAGACCGCGAAATTGAAGAATGCCAAAAATTAAAATGTCGAGGAAAGTTGTCTATAATATGCATAAAGTAACGGCAGACCCACGTGATTCTTCGGTAAGTGGAAGTTCGCTGTTTTTTTCCACAATGTTTTGTTTACATTTGAAATACAAACAGAAGTAAAGACGTATTGTACTACAGTAAACCCCCCTATAACGCTGAGGTAGGTACCGCGTTATCGGAGGGGACGTTATAAGGGGTTAATGTTTTAAATTGTATTTTTTACATTTTAACCAGCGGAAATGACTGAAATGAGTCATCATTAAATAAAAATACAATTTAAAAACATTTAACCTTCATAATATATTCTCTAATAACGCGGTACTTATCTCAATGTTATAGGGGAGTTTACTATATATATATTTATTTTTTATACAAAAAAAACCAAAAGGATATTGTAAATCCTTTTTTTATGTATTTTGTATCTTTTGTGTTTAGTTCATCTGTGTCTACTAAAAAAATCTGGATAAAGTTACGAACGAAAATGAAGGGACATGTTTTTTTAGATTTTGACATTTTGAGATTTGATTACGGACTTACTACCAAGAAAACACGACTGCCGCTTGAATTGTTTTATCAGCCAGTAATAAATTGTACTCGGACCATTGGCACAACAGAAAAATCTATAGTTCATCAATTAATTATTCATTAAGTGTATAATTGTTAATTAAGTGTAAATATTAGTTTTTATACGAAATGTCATATAAGCTAAATTAAGAAAAAAAGTTTATACACTAATCGTTCAGAAAATGTGTGTCAAGCGTATCTTAAAAAAACATTCAAACCTTAAATATGTACATAAATAGAGAATAAATAAAAATAAATATCAGCGATTAAAACCGCATTAGGAAAAGTTGTACGTTTATAACTACTTTGACACGAATAGACTAAAGTCACTAAACCAACGTGCCTGATATCTCGAAATGCTCAAAAACGGAGTAATTAGGTATTCGGTCGACATCTGCAGATGAGAATGGGGCCTCCATTAGTGGTCGGAAGGCGGTCTGACGATGTAAGGAGTTCGTGGGCGGCAGGTTTAGCGGCGTCCTTATAAGGCGCGATGCCTGGTGACGCCATCGCGCCGCCAGCGAGCGAGCGCCGGCTCGAATCCGATTTTGAAACAACGTGTGCGACAGCGCGGGCGGATTTTTATTATATGAGAAATATGGCGGATGGCTCGAGGATTACACTAATAACCAAACGGAGCAGCCTTCGACAAGTTGGTTTTGAAAAAAAAAATCGATAAATTTGCGGATAAAATCGATTATGTAAATGGTCAATAAACTCAAAAATTATTTTTTTAGCCAATGGCGGCAATCGGTAGAATATTAAATCTTCTACGGATTTGAGCTTTGTTGAGAGATTTTTTAAATTAAACTGTCGATCAGCATAGCGAGTTTTGCAAGAGTATTCATTTTTCTATTGCATTTTATTGTTAACTTGACGAGTTTTGGCAGATTATGTACAGCGTAATCTGCCAAAACTGAGGTCACAATAAAATATGGAACAAAGGCAAAATAAAGGAATGTGTAAATAAATGATCAAGAGTTAATTCTGTAAAAAAGTTGAAACTTTAATTTTTTTTCTTTCTATTTTTTGTGTGCATATTAGGTTAAAATGGATAAAAACATTAAAATGCATGTAAAAAGAACTCCACCGACAAAATACACAAGCTAGCTTGGTGGGTCTCTGCAAAAAAATATTTTAAATATGTTTATAATTGTTCTTTAACGTAAATATTTTAAGTATGTTTAAAAACGTTAATATTTTAAATCTTCTACCGATTGCCACCATTGACAAAAAAACTTATTTTTTTAACATAACGTGGTTTGCAAGTGGACTACTCATATGTAATATAATATGCATTTATTGCAGGTCGTAAGCCCTGGGATGCTCCGTCACATGTTGAGACTCCTATAATGAATATGGATTTTACCTACGTCCTTACATCTGGTAGGTACTTGAGTGGCCTTAAAATATTTCTCAACAACATGAACTAAATTATATTTTATAAATATTTGTGGCAACAATGAAACTGATTGTCTGTCATCATTCGGAAATATCTACATTTCTAATCGTCAAATCGTCAGACAACTTTAATGAACCGCGCATTTATTTTCGTCAGGGCTACAAGAGAGATTGATGTATTATATTAAAAAAAATAGTAGATTAATAAAATATTTATGACAGGAAAGAAGAAGTGATTTTTGAAGAATTTCTTATTCTTTTTCTGGCCTATATCCACTCTCAAGTGGTGTATATGGCACCGCATCTGTGTTAGATCGATTGATATTATACGGAGTCAGAAGGGAAAGAAAATAGGAGAGGAAAAAGAGAATAGAAGCAATGACAATGGCACTCGGGATGTATAGCCGTACCAGCTTAGTATTCGGGTATGCAAACTCAAGTGCTCTAACTATTGCTGCTATTTTTTAGTTAATTTATTCTGACCAGATAATGGAAATAAGATAACTATCTGGTCAAATTATAAGCTTAAATAATAAAAATGAAAATGATATTTTCTGGCGTTTCTCATGTGTGTGATTATAATCCAGGATTTGGACCTCACGTACTAATAAAAGAGTTTCTGCTCAATAAAAAGCTTCTTTTCATCTCACCAATAGATGTCTCTAGTGAAGTTCTAGTGATTCAAGAACAATGTTTTAAAATTGGTTCATATTTATAAAACTTCCAAGAATTTGAGTAGTGTAGTTTTGTCAATAATGGGTAAAATTGGTGAATGTTACACGTGTGTAAAGTGATCACTTAAACCAGCCTATGACAGTCGTCAGCCCCGTAAATGCCCAGACTTCCATATTCTTCTTCATCTTTGATGAGATTTCAAAAAATAATATAATTAATTCTGTATTTGAAGGCGTGTTCTGCATTTTCCTACAAGAAATGTAATTTAGAAACTTAAGTAACCCGTAAAAACTGATCAAGGGAATAATGATCGGGAAAGTGAGAGGCAGAAGAGGTAAAGGCAGAAAGAGGAAGTCCTGGCTCCACAGCACCAGGAAATGGACCGGGATTTGACGGCTTGGAGATCCCTTCGCCCAGACGAAGGGTCATCCAGGATACTTCAGTTGTCGGCCAACGTTCAGTTACTGGAGAGACACCAGAAGAAGAAGATGATTTTATTTTTATTTTATTTATTTACGGTTCACAAACAATGAAAAACATATTACAATAAACGAAATACAGTGCAATACAGATAGTTTTGATGTTTTTCATCAATTACATGGGAACACAACAAGCTTACAGAAACAATAAAGGTGCAGGTTAAACACATATATAAACAATAGTAATTTGGTGGTAAAAAAAAGGGTAGTAACAATTAAAAGTAATGAAGTAAGAAAAATAAAAATAAAAATTAGAAGTAAAAATAAAAAGTGAAATTAAACTACGCTACATAAGGTATAAAATTCAAGACTCCACCAAATTGGTGAAATCAATTTGAAATTGATTTCACCAATCCGGTAATAGTCCTCTTGTATTTCTCCGTGCCATCATTAAATATGTCGATGGTCACATTATCAGTATTTTCTAAATTATTATACAATCTTAGCATCCTAGAAATGGAGTTAAAGTGTGCCATATTATTGTTATATACTGGGCGAGAAAATGTGTTGTGCCTCCTTAATCGCCGAGAGGGAACATTCATCGCTATCTTCTCGACACAAAATGCTGAATCAATGTTACCATGGATTATATTATAAAGATACATTAAGTCTGCAATTTGTCTGATGATGATGAAGATAAAAAGCATTGACAGTTCATGTATGTTTATACTCTATATTATGTAAAACATATAAAATGCACCTATGGCTGAAAGGGTGATAATGCTTGGTTCGCTCAGCAGGTATGTGAGAATTTGTCTGGCTTCTGGTATCGGGAAAATGGTCCAACAGGCCGCGGAAATAGGGTCGTGACACGCTTTAATTAATTCATAATTAAACTGCTCAGGGTGTTGTACGTTTCACGGTAGAAAAACGGCCATAGTCTATATCAGGGCTGTCCAAACTAGACACGATCCTGGGCAAATCCAAATAACTAAATAGACAAGCTTATTTTAAGCTCTGAAAGACACTTTAGGAGAGGATAACAAAAATGTAATCCGAATAACTAGATTGGAGGGCCGCAGAAACAGTTAACTTGCTAAAGAACAAAATAAGAACAAATACACAGTTAAGAATTTCCTCTGATAATAGTGACGGAAAACTTGTTGCCATATGAATAAACATTTCATTCATTTATTTCGGATGCTATAAAAATAAAATAGTGTTCTACGTAATAAATTTTGTAAAAGCAAAATTTTTAAATTTGCGATAGACCAAAAACACCACGCGGGCCGTACTTTGACTTGTCGTTTTATGTGCCTGTGATAGGTGTTTTTGTTATACCAAACATTGCTCATGCCAGACAGCGTGCTTCTTGCTGTCTTTCAGCATTATCAATATTTTCGATTGCCTTATTTCATAATTTAAAAAAAATCATCGCTTTACAAGCATTGTGAAATTAAACATTTAATATAATATTAAAAATTTGCGCTTCGTATTTTCATTATTTTCCATTTACAGGGCTGAGGCGCAGCAATGCGTGGCCGGGTGCTTTTTTTATTCTTTATCTTTTAACCCTTATCAGCTTCGAATGGTGCACTGTATCGTAGCGACACACTGTTATCTTGATCGTTAATTGCATGAAGGCAAGGTGATCAGCCCAGCGCTTATTGTACCAGTCCACAGTGATATTGAATAAATATGAGATTGAAAATGGACCATATTTATTTTGACCCCTCTAGGAATCGAACTCGGGACCTCCAGAACGGTAGCAAAGCGCACTGACTACTGCACTACGGAGGTGGACGGAGCTAGTGTTTAATAAATAAATTTATATCGCTGTCGTTGTTGTCAACTTGTCGACTGATTACATTACTCAATTCAAGTCCATCACCACGCGACCTTATCACTAGGAATGCCTTTGTGAGTTCAAATTTGCTGGATCTGGCGTGACACGACTTCGTGAGAGCGATTCAGTTGATTCCCATTGTGAACCAATTGCAACGAATTGTACGTTCATTCAAGCGCCACTTGAACCCTCGCTAACGTGATATTTGTGTTCGAGATGCGGGCGTGTAGCACCGGACATTAAAACACCAAGGTAAAACTAACTAACTAAGTAACCATCACGCCGCTGCTGCAGGGGTATGCAGAGTGAGCAGAACGCCAGACCACTCTCTTTCCCAACATTCTTCGTCTGTTCAACATGTATGCACTCCTAATACTATTTTTTTTCAGTTTTAGTTATATTTTCGTATTTTGTTTTTACCTTATATTTTTTATATTTTCTCATTTGTTTATTTTAAATATACTTCTTACCTTATGTTTTTCTCATTTATTTCTTTTAAATATGCTTCTTGTGCCTATTTATTATACCTGTTTATTGTTTTTATATTTTGCCATGTATTAGTATTAATTTTGGTTATTTAAAAAAAACTTTTTTGTTACTTTATTATTTGTGTTCCAGTCTTGTTAACCTTAATCCCATGTCCCAAAATGAAAAATAGGAATTACTCATCGGGAATATTATATGTATATTTGACCTATGTGTGTAATATGTTTTTGAAAAAAAAAAAAAATAAAAATATTTAAAAAATTTTAAATCCTTTTTATTTTCTTATTTTGACGTGTTTCAAGTCTTGTTCATTTATACTATTGTTCTGACTATGTTTTTTTTATTTTATTTGTTTGTTTTTACTGTATTCTACACATTTCTTTTGTTTATTATCATTTTACTTTTCTTATTTACTTAGTTTAAAATTGTTGTTATTTTGTAGGTAACTTGTTAATCTAAATCCTAAAATGAGTAATGTAAATTACACATCGGGAATATAATATATGTTAGGTACTCTTATGTAGCTAACATGTTTAAAAAAATCAGACATTTAACTGCTTACATAATATTATACATTAATTTGCTGTTTTAATATGATAATATGAAGGTAAGACGTGAAACACAAAGTACAGTCGAACCTGGTTACAGGAGAGCCCAAACCACCGGGACATTTTTCTTTTATAAAGACGTATTTCTTTTACATACATGCCATTTTTCAGAGAAGTAAAATGGCGGGAATTTTCACATAAATCCAGGTCTCTTATATCCACGTTCGACTGTATTTGCATTTTTTAATATAACATACCCGGATGCAACCGCTATTACGCCAAAACAAATAATGAACGCCGAAAGTCAAGGCACATTAAAATAATAAGCGTGAAAGAAATGTTTTATTTTAAAAATAATAAGCTGTTTTATTTTTAAACAGTCGTTTGATTAAACAGTGCACTTGCGTCCGACGGTAGGAAGGACTCGTATATCGTGTGTACTTAGTTATAAGTACACTTTTATCAATGAGTATGACTGACTTCCTATCAATAGGTCACTGACGTCGGAAAAGTTCATATAAATAGTGACAGAAAAGACGATAAATACGCAAAGAGATAAAAAAGCGTCGAGGATAGTTGGATTAGCGTTATCTAATTATAAATGAGCTTTGTTTAAACAAGCAGCAATGCTTCAAATATAATTTAATATAGAATATTTCCAGAGAAATATTAATGTAGACGTTGCATTCTAATTTGCGCGTGACCGTACATATTTTTCTTCTTCTTCTTCAAACCCTTATCCGCACCCCGATGGTGCAAAGGTCACTGCATCATATAAACTCAGTGTTATCTTGATCTTTAACACATGAAGGAAGGGTGATCAGCCCGCTTCAGGTACCAGCCCAGGGAAATATTAAATAAATATTAGAGTGAAAAATTACTTATATTTATTTGACCCCCCCTGTGAATCGAGCCCGGGACCTCCAGTACGGTAGCCGAGCGTTATGTTTAAAGAATCAAAAATCTACTTAATGATCTATAAAACCTTGTACATAATAAGCTAGGTAAATAATAAATGTAACTCCCATAAAAAAAAGTAAAGGCCAACTGCAATTATTTTTGGAACTTTCAAATTTCAAGCTTTTATTTTGAAATGTTAGATCTAAACTTTAAATACGGCTAACGAGAAATAATACTAACTAACTAACTAACCATCACGCCGCTTCTCCGCAGGGGTAGGCAGAGAGAATAGAGCGCCACACCACTCTGTCCTTGCAAACATTCTTCGCCTCATCCACGTTCATGCATCTCCTCATACATACCCGCCGATTGTTACGACTCCTAACCTGACCACTTTCAAGTATTTGGCATACCTGATCGTGCCATGTTTTTCTCGGTCTTCCTCTGCTTCTTTTCCCACTAACACTCGCCTCATAAATCCGTTTTACCGTTCTTTCCTTACTCATTCGTTCCACATGTCCAAACCATCTCAACACACCTTTCTTAATTTTATCGATAATGCTTATCTCAGCTTTGCGTTCCTTCCTTATTTCACTATTCGCACATCTATCATACATCGTTTTGTCGCACATTCTTCTGAGAGATCGCATTTCGACTGCATATTAATACGAGAAATAATACACGGTATAAAATCATCATAACTTAGGATTGAATAAAAATATGGTAACAAGCATTTAAAAAATCGAGGTTACCATCCGACACAAATAATTAAACGCTTAAGAGTAAATGCGTATACGGTAAAACGTTCACCCACATACATTTTTAATTATCTAAATATCTAAATAAATAAAAAAAACTCGAGATTTACAGTGACATATATAAGAAGATATCAAATTTCATTACTTTTTAGAAAAAAAAAATACACCGCATATAATTTTTCATGCAAGAAACTGTTTTACATGTGCAATTAAAAGATTTTATTTATTGATATAGCAACAACTTTGCGGAATAACATGATGTATTTAAATATAAAAATAAATCACTTGTATGAGACCACTGACACAGACTGAGAAATCGTTTGATTTCAGAACGTGAACCGCCGCGCTAGAGGTCGATCGTGCTTTTGCGCGCATTTAAAAAAATAATATACACATGTTGAAATTAAAATTTAAGTTTTACTTAGTAAATACCAATATTTCTTAAAATCTATTGTGACACTGGACGGTATTTGAATGCATCGAAACACGTTTCAAAATACATTTTAAGAAATAATGGTACTAAGCAAAGTATAAATTAAAAACGGATCGATTTTACCACAAAGTGACTGCCGATTCAATTAATGAAATGATACACGACTAGTTTTAAGTATTACAGATGTTCTCATCAACAGTTGAAAAAATGTATTTGAAAATCGACATAAGAAAACTTGTATACAGACGTTGCAACTAAATGTAATTACATGTGTATGAACATATATCTCAAAACATAGTAACATACTGCGTATGACTTGTATCGTTTTGATTTTCAAGCGTGGATATGACGGTAAGCTCATAAGGAAGGGGAAGACTCGACAAGTGTCCATATTAGGGTATTGATATGTTACACCCACCCATCTTTCGACTGGTCACTGTATCTAATGGCGAAACAAGCTCACACATTCAGGAAATGTTAAATTAATGTAGAATTTAAAAACAACGCATGAAAAATACAACGTTGAAATCCTAAAAGCCATAAATAAATTAGAAATTCATAAAAGTTTAAATAGCGATAGAGTAAAACGATTTTTATGTTTTTATTTGTATGTATATTTGGCGTTATATTTGTAGAACTCCTTTTTAATGTATAAATTAAATATTAAAAATCAATCACTGACTTTTGAGGTGGAGACTGACCGGAGCATTTCGTCGTAACATAACGTCGTAACATCGCTCACGGCGAGCATTCGAAACTATGGATTGAGCGCTCGGCTCGGTGTACTGACTGCCTGAATGCTCGCATCGTAACGTGTTACGTTACGACGAAATGCTCCGGCCAGTCTCCACCATTAGAGTCTACTAAATTGTATTTTATTATTGACGTTTGAATTTAATTTGTGACAATTGTTTTGCCTTGTAATGAATGGCATTTCGTTTTACTGTACGTACAGTACGACAGTAGTTTGAAAATGTTATTATAAGGCGAAACAGTTGTCACAATAAAAAAAGTGTTTTTAATAAAAAAATACAATTTAGCAGACTCTAAATATCAGTGTTTGATTTTAATGTTTTATTTATAGAGCAAAACGATTATAAAAATCGGGATCAAATAACGACTATTTGGAAAAGATAGTTATATAATTTTATATGGAGATTGTATCGAAACGCGTGATATTTTTATAAATGGACACTGGACAACTGGCGTTACTAGCTTGTGCCCATAAATGAATTGATTGAAACAGCTAGTTCTTACTCCGATTGTGTTACCTACGTATATTGTAGATATTATGTCGGTTCTCACTACTAGTAAAAAAATATTTTTATTCGTAAATCTTGGAGGCTGATTTCTTACATACCTTAAATAAAAATGTGTGTGTGAAATTATACATACATATATCGTAATAAAGTTATTTTCACAACACATACGTACGATATAACAACGATACGAACAACCGTATACGATATGAATTTTGGAAGCTGTATATGTACATACATGTATTTATTTTATAATTGACAACTTCTTTCACACACGTGTTCTCGGCACCATCTATTGAGTTGGGTATTTTTTTTATTTTTTTTTATTTTTTACTAATCAGAGATTACAAAAAATAACGAGGATTAACAAGGAGGTCGTAATACACTTTCGAAATTTCAAAAATATTGGGGACTCCAATACCGGCACTTTGTGCCAATAATGACACATAAATTTGTCAAGAAAACCATAATTCGACACTTTGCAAAAACAATAAAATGATTACGGTATAATTAGAGTAAATTTACATTAAAAAAAATTAAAACTCCGATTGATTCGGTAGTCACACTGCGGTAATAAATATATGTTATAAAATTTAACATTTACTCTGCATATGACACTAATTATTATATTATGTTGCGACACGCGTTTCGATGTATCTAACGTGATAATAAGTTAAGTGCATCGAAACATGTGTCGCAATTAACATTTTGTGGGTTACCTATATTACATAATTTTGTGTGATGATATTAAAAAGGACATTGACGTATAATTTATTATAAGAAAAGAGCCGGAATTCTAAATAAAAAATAAAAAAAAAACAGACAAAACACTGGCAGTATTATTGGGTTATTTTACGCAGACGAGACGAGACTTTTGAAGAAAGCAGAAAGTCAGGCATTTCTCACGGAAAACCTGATTGCTAATTCTAAACTTAACATGAGCAAGTAATAAAATAAGAATGATGGCAATACTAATTTTACGTTGTCAGATAAACGTGATAACTCATTACTGAAAGAAGATTATCTTTAATAGAACAATTTCATGGATCAGAAATTCCTTTCAGCATTAAAAGTGAAAGTCTCGCAAAGTAATACATTTTCATTTTTCATATTTTCTACACGTGAGAGGCCATCATGCAACCGCTATTAAAATAAAAGACGAATTTAGCATAATTATTATTGCAGAAAATTGTTTGTTGTATTTATAACTATTATTAACTACAATAGTCTGCTTCAGGTTAGCATATTACGATTAAACAAGATTTAGTACTAAGTTGAAAATCGTAAAGCTCTTTTGAGACGATTTATCATAAAAAAGGCGCCATATAAATTAGACATGGGCGATCGAGTTTCAACCCGAATTAAATAACGACTCTTTCAAGAAGTTGTTACTTAAATCGGTCTTTGGATTCGATCATTTATTATTTGTGTTTATTATAAACCTTGAGATATTGTACAAGCAAGCTAAGATTTGTTTGGCATAAACATTATATAACTTACAATAAAAGATAATCATGCCAATCAGTGCACAAATTTTATTGCGTTTTGCGCATTTTTAGCTCCTAGCTCGTTTGATAACATGGCATCAAAAACGTAAGCTGGAAATTAATATACAACGCGAAAAAAAGAACGGTTACCTATTAGTCATATCTCTATTTGGAATTGGACTCTTCAATCGTTGCAACAATTTATTATTGAAATTTAATATGTATTCTTAGAAGAGTGATTCACTGGCTGAGGGCAGAATCTCTATATTCGTGTCTGTTCTGGAAATATAACCCGTCCGAATATCGAGGGACGGCTGTAATAATTGTACATTGCACATTGAAGTGGTTGGAATCGGATCTAGCTAACTGAACTAACTACTAACCCTTTTCACTGCCTACATAGGGGCACTTCTAGAAACTTGGTGGTGGTTTTACAAATATGTATTTATTTAGATTGGCATTGAAAACTAATAAATGTAAATTCACAGTAAAATCGGGATACAATTTTGTTTCGCATTTTCTAATAATTTTCATAAGTCAGTTGATCAAATAAAATGGCTTTACAAGGGAGATCTGTCGGGAAGCCTAGATGCTTGTACATCTTGGCCATGCTCCAGCCCAAGAAGACCGAGAAGAACGGGGAAAATACGGCGGCTCCACTTTCCTCCTTCAGACTCAGCCGATTGACGACGTTTTTCTATAAAATTATTTTTATCTATCTTTATCATTATTATATCATAATCCACATCTGTATAAGCGCCCTTGAGGTAGTATTTTACGAAAATGTCGCTACAAAAATTATCCAAAATTATTATTATTATTATCAGATCCGAGAATGCAGTTTCCCAACCGCATTCCAATGCACATACATACCTGTACTTCAGTACAGGTATGTAGCTCTGAAGAATTGAGTGCCACAGATTTGTTTTTATCGCTATGTAAACAGCTGATACGGAGATAAAATTAATTGGGAGTCACATGGTCGGCAACAGATAAATACATAATACGCAGGTACAACGTTATGTTCGTCTCAAGGTCGGTACACTGCGATGACAATGGCATTCATTGGCCATCGCTGCTGACTGAAGCAATAAGCAACGATGCTAATTGCGGTAACGTTGGACCGACGCTGTGTACCTATTGGATAATGTGGATAATAGGTACGGCAAGTACGATAATATTGGAGCAACTGGAAGTCTCTAGTCACGTGAAATCACGATATACGTAGGCACATCGGTCGTGTAGAACTGAAAATCTTGCTCGGTCATAATTTCAGGAGGCCTCAAAGGTTCATACGGCATTTACATTATTTAGCTTAAAATGAAAAAAAAACTAACATAAAATGACTATACACACACATTATATACATAAAAACCTTAAATATAAAAATTAAACACTTGTTTTAGACCGCTTTTGAATTTCTTAATAAAAACAAGAATAGTTTAGATATACATTAATTAACTCAAAAAGTGGTGTCATACATGTGTTTTATTTTTGTATACGAACTGTATTTTCACCTGTTGACGAGAACATATTGTAGTCATACAGGAGAAAGTGACCAAGTGCATTGTTTTAGAAAAACGTGATCATTGACTATTTGATATCTTACTAGCTTAATATTGCCCTGAAAAAATCCAAAAAGATTTTAAACTTGGAAGTATAATATATTGACTTGGTAAAAATGACTAACTGCATTGGTGTTTATTTTCTTGCCAAGTAAAAGTTACTTAAATGGCCCTCCTGAACATTTTACGTTTTGGTAGTTGGTCACTTTCTCCTGTACGACTACGATATGTAGTTCTCAAACATATTAATATTTACAACATTTTGAGTGTGTCCAAATACTTGTTCACAAAATCTGGATTATCTCCAATTACAGGAGTTATTTTCAAGAGTTATTATAAGAGTTTCTGATTAATAAAAAGCTTCTTTACATCTCACCAATAGATGTCTCTAGTGAAGTTCTAGTGATTCAAGAACAAGGTTTCTAAATTGGTTCATATATAAAGTTCTTCCAAGAATTTGAGTAGTGTGGTTGTCAATAATGGGTAGAATTGGTGAATGTTACACGTGTGTAAAGTGATCACTTAAACCAGCCGATGACGGTCGTCAGCCCCGTAAATGCCCAGACTTCCATATTCTTCGTCATCTTTGATGAGATGTCAAAAAATAATATATTAATATTTTTTAAAAATGTTTATTATATCAAAAAGTATTCTTCTACAAGTGTATATTTAAAAATAAATTAAATCATATTGAATGATCAGGTTGAAGATGAAAATACATTTATTGTGTATAAATTGTATATTATCATCGAAATGTAACATTAAGAAGCCAAATAAAATATAACAGATAAGCTCTGAATACAAATTAAGTTTTCATATTACAAACGGAGATACCAGCACAACTTTTAAACAGGTACATTTTACACATTTTTGATTCCTTGAATGAATACGTAAACGTTCTAAAACAGTACGCTGCATTGTATACCTACAACGTTAAAAAATATTTATAAGCAAAAGTCCTTGAAAACTTCAATGAAAAATAAACAGTGGCATTGGGAAACAAATACTGAGAGATCTTCTGTTTTTAGCGAGCAAAAACTACTCGTTGTTTATTTTCGTTACGCTTTACTTCACCACGCTGACTGCTGACTAACTTGACCATGCCGCGCTCGTATTCTTGAATCACGTTTAACCGTTTAAGTGCTGAGAATCGATATATCGACTGGTAATTTTGCCGAAAACGCAGCCCGTCGGTATGGCGACAATGACGCCAGTGTATTTTGGCGGTCGAGCTCGGAAGTTGTGTCGCAGCGCGCATCTAAAGTTTAACAATAATATTCACAAATTAACCACCCTACCCTTGGGTTATTTTCTGAGTTAATTCTGTACAAAAAAAAACTTCTACAGAATTATGAAAACAGATTTTTTCCCATAATAGGTGCTTTTAGGACGGAACTGATGTACTTTTTCGATAGCGTGTTCCCTCTCTGTGTCTCGCATTAACTATTTTTGGCACAGGGTTCAGCGCAATGGTGCTGAAAAAAGACGCGTATCACGTACGTTCCGGTGTGTTGGGCGGTTAAACTAATTTTTAGTAAATAATAGATATTTTTTTAATAAAAATCTATTGTTTTTACCTTTACAAGGTCAGATTCGTCTAACAGTGATTGTAAACGATTGTCAAACATCGCACAAAATGTTATACCCAAGTAGTTATAGCGACGATGTAATTAGAATGTTTAGGTGCCAATCGGAGGATGTGCATTGATAGTGAAAACTCCGAGGACGAGCCAATTTCACACGACCTTGGCACATTCTTGTGAATAAATTTTTGTTTTTTTTTTCTTCATAAATTGCATTTATTTTTAAATATGTATATAATTATGTTTATTTTAAAATGCTATTTCTTGGGGGAGTTTGGTATGTTCTCTACCAATACCAGAAAAAAAACTGAAATCGGTGAGTATAATTTTTTTAATTAATGTTTTACTTAGTAAATACCAGTATTTGGTATTTACTAAGTAAAACATTAATTAAAAATGGATAGATTTTACCACAAAGTAAATTACCTTATATTAATGAAATTTTTTTTTTACTGATTTTGTATACACCTAATAATAAAGGACCATTTTTACAACAACAAAAAAAGCCTTAGCACTAAAACGGTTGACAACCTATTTTAAATAAGACGAAATTCTTTCTAACGCATTTCATTTTTCAGATTTCAGTTTTGTAATGACACGTATTGATGAAACTGCATTTAATATAATAAACAACTACGAACATATATAGTTTTTTTTTACACCTTTTCCCCACCTTTTATAAAAAATAATATATAGTTATAACAAACATAATCAACAGATTTCTATTCACAAATTCGCTATCAATGGATGCCAGCTAACATCTGAAACATCTTGAAATAACTTGTACTATAAATATTTTGAACCTGAAAAGGTTTTCCAAACACCAGTAAAATTCTTTAGGAAAATCGTCGAGTTCATAAATAGACAGTCACAATTCTTGCAGGAATAAGGTGTATTCATTTAAGAGCCTTCACTTCGTGATTACTACGACTAAAAACCTGAAAGTGTCCGCCTCCCTAGTGTAATGGTCAGCACGCTCGGCTACCGTTCTGGAGGTCCCGGGTTCGATTCCCAAGGGGGGTAAAATAAATAAAGGTGATTTTTTTTCACTGTAATATTTATTCAATATTATCATGGACTGGTACCTGAAGCGGAGGGCTGATCACCTTTCCTTCATGTGTAAACGGTCAAGATAACAATGCGTTAATATGACACAGTGCCCTATGCACCATTGGGGTGCGGATAAGGGTTTTATTATTATTTATTAAAAACCTGAAAGTAACTGACCATCAGAGTGAATAGAACGCCACACCAATCAGTATTTGCCAAAAATTTTAGCCTCTTCCATATTCATGCATCTCTTCATACGTAAACGCAGATTATTCCGACTCTTGACCTGGCCACTTGTTATTATTATTATTGTTATTATAAAAAAGTGGTCAGATATAAGAGTGGAATATATTTATTTCTTGGGATAAAGATGGGATACAGGATGTAACCGAGCTTAGGAGCGAAGGACAGCAATATAGAAAAATGAGAACATGGAACTTGGAACATGGAAATATTGCTGAAATATAGCCAAATTTATGTGAAACGGTGATGAAAAATTGGGTCGATAGAATGCGGAATGCCCAGAAAAGTCTTGGTACTCACATAAACAATGTTATTTTTCATACATCATGACATAATGTTACCTTACAAATAAAGCAAACAAAATTGTCTCACTGAATAATGAGTTTTTTTTAAAAATTGTATCAGTCTTAATGGAAATGCGTTCTCTCAGACAAATGTGTGGCAAAACGATGTTTGATAGATGTTCGAATGATAAAATAAGGAAAGAATGCAAGACTGAGATAAGCATTATCGATAAAATTAAGTGTGTTGCGATGGTTTGCACATGTGGAACGTATGAGTGAGGAAAGAACAGTTGAACATATTTGAGACGAATGTTGTTGGAAAAAGAAGGAGGGGAAGACCGAGGAAAACTTGGCAAAATCAAGTGTGTCAAATACTTGAAATCGATATAGGTATAGGTATATACAGGGTATAGGTATATACAGGTGCATTATATTGCATTTACATTATGAAAAAATATATCTACAATGTTGTTAGAATAATCATCCATCATTATGTATTCTTAAACGTCTGCCGGCGACGCGACGTCCGAGGCGCTACGGCGTGGAAGTGATTGATAAAATCGGTACGCGAACAAAAAAATACTTCGGATACTTGTACGAGGTCACGATATGTATCGCAATATAAGAAGTTTGAAAGTTTCTCAAAACGGCGACCTCGCCGAAAATATTTTTAAACAAAACATATCTTTATTGTATTTTAATATTGTATCGGTACGTACATTTGCGGCATTAAGCATGCAAATTATTTTCATACGGACAAAAGAGTAAAAAAAAAAAAAGATCTTAAGTGGAATGCAGTATACTGATAATAAGTTATCAGATTAATTTATTTGTAATTTGGACCAGTTACATTCTTTGATATATGAATATAATATTATACTTATAATGGACACTTTTCTACAAGCAAATATATTTTAATAATATTTTATGCTCGTCATAAGAATGTTTTCTTTTTTTATAAATACTTAAGGAACGATTTATAAACAATAACCAAGTGTAAACGTACCGTAAAGTGGGTATACATTGCACCAAAATGCTGCAATTTTTCAAAAAATTGTCTATTCAGATCAGGTTTTTTACTGTTTCTGAGGTTTCAACTATTGCAATGTAATAACACATATACCTGTAACATGTCTGATACGTTTTTAAATTTTTATCTATTTTGCCTGTATTTTTTTTTATATTTATATTTTGGTGCAAAGTATCCCGGGGTAAAGTACAACTTTGCACCATGATATTTTCTCTACACTTTTCGTACTAGAATCCAAATTGATGCAAAGTAAAGGCTATCCTACAAGTTTTGTTGAACCTTATGAAGGGTTTTGGCTCACAGTTCACTAAATGCAGATTGTAATATTGTATAATTATGGAAAAATAAGACACTTGATAGAATTTTTTTAAAAAAATATTGAAAAATCTAACAAAAATGTTTTTTTTTCAATACTGAAGGTTTCAAATTATATAAAATAAAAGGTGGATATTAAAACATATCGTACTACATAGGTAATAGGAATTATAATTAAATTAGGTCTAAATATGGTCAAGTTCCGGGACGGTAAAGAAACCTCTTTTGGATTGCATTTTCGGTTCTTTTATGGAACCCGCTACATCCTTCCAAGAATATTGAAGAAAGTCATCCTTCATCGGCCACTTCCACGATTTGAGACTCTCCTGCATGGATTTAACAGCTCTGTCTTTCTTTATTTCCAAAATCTGTCCCGGAAATTTTTCTCCTTCATAATGAAATACGACATATTCTCCCACGTTCTTTTTTACTGGTCCTAATGAAACGGAAGAACAAATACGATAGCTGGTTTCAGTCATCGTTTTTGTTCTTCTCCCTCTTCCTCAAAGCTTCCGTGTGAACTATAATCAGTTAATGCTAGACATGCTGGAAGTTTCGATGCGGAAGGTGGGATCATTGATGTAGTTGGTTCAGGTAGCATTTGTGTCTCGTCAACGTTCATTTCGACATTTGGATCGTGAGCAATGCTCTTACCTGGTTCTATCGGTATCGTTTTCCTGCGTTTTAAGACTGAATTCTTTGGGTTGAATCTGTTTTCTTCCAAAAACATCATATGCTTTTAATGGCAACCGATTAAGCAACTGACTAGTTTTAGCAACAGTCAAGGTTTTATGTCTTTGCAAAAATGATCTTATCCATTCAGAGCCTGGTACGTTGTTCTTTAATATTCGTACTCTTCTGCCAAATCTATCCAAATAGGCTATTAGAATGTAGCGAATGTTAAAAACACTCACTGGGAAACCGTACTCACTCATGTCTACTATGCAGTTTACGAAGGATTGCTCTTCGCCCTTGTCACATATCGGAGGTTTTCCCACAGGTTTTGTGTGCTGACCTTTGAGCTTATAGTTAATCGTCCTTCTGGGGATTTTGAAAATTTCTTTAGCCTTTCTTTGACTGATTGTACCATTTCGAATGGCCTCCAAACACTGCTCCACTCTCTTCGGTGTAAAATCGCAGTATCGTCTGGCATAAGGCCGCTGTTTGTGTGTTCTTGACATTTTTGAAAAAAATAAACCATCAGAAATTAAGAAAGTACACAAAACCTATAGATATTTAGCAAACATGTCAAGTTGTATTAGCCGTTTTAAGACTTTTCATCAAATTAATTAACTATGGCCTTTTGTGGATACTTTGCACTTGGTGCAATGTTACCCCAAATGTGGTCAATACAAGTCCGTTCTTAAAAAAATATTATTTTTACATAAACTTGACAATGTAACTAAAAAATACAGCATTTGAGAAAAACAGGGCCTATCTACCTACGATTTAGAGACCACTCACTTGTTGTAACTAGTTTCAGTATACTGATTCCACTGGATTTTTTCGGACACAATTTTCAGACAGAAAACTTTCTTTACGTTCGGACAGGAAAAACGCATTGAAGCAATAGCGACCGACTGTTACTTCTTTAAAATAAAAAGTAGATTGAAGTGCCATCTATCAGAAACAATAGAAAGTAGAATGAAAAATGACATGTATCAGAGATGACCAGCTCTACAATATCTTTACAGAAGGTGGTGCAAAGTATCACCCATGGTGCAAAGTATACCCACTTTACGGTATCTAATTAAATTTTGATTATTTATTAGACACGGCATTCTTAACCCTACGGATGACATATCGCTCACTCCTTTCAACAACGACGTATATCAAAAATCGACAATTTTCAGTTTTGCATGTTTTCGGAATGCCCCGAAAATGTACTATATCCCAGCAAAAGCGGCATATTTTAAACTTAATGTTTACCCGCTACAGGGTAGAAAGTGTTGTTTTTGCATTTAGAAGAAAAGGTATCGTTTAAGTTTTTTAATATAATAAATATTTTTCAAATGGAGAAAAAACATTCAGGTTTTATCTAAAAAGATCTGTTGCACAGTAAAAAGTTCAATAAGTGGCTTGGTATTTATTTTTAAACATTTCATTATATTTTTAGACTTTAAAAACGATTTCCTGAAAAATCAAGTTTTTCGATTTATAACGTTGTTGAAAGGAGTGAGCGATATCAGTATTATAGGTATCTCAACTCGTGATGAAACATCTATCGTTTTTAATGGGAAGGAATATGAAAGTCTCAGAATCAATGAGGCATTTGGATGGCTTAAGTGACCATTTCATACACTTGTGTAACGTTCACCATTCTGCCCATTATTGAATATACATATTGCATTAATTATAGAAGCTCGTTTGTATGCAATGCCGGTGGATTTCCGTCACATCATAGTTCTTACTTCATAGATCTGGAGTACGGCTTATCCTGGCGCCAGCAGTTGAGCACCCATCCAAGCAATTACTTGAACTACTTCTACTACTACTACTACCATCACGCCGTTTCCCCGCAGGGGTAGGCAGAGAGGATGGAACGCCACACTCTTCTATCCTGACATACACTCCTCGCCTCCTTCACATCCATACATCTAGTCGTACATGCCCTCAGATTACGCAGACTTTTGACACCGCCAGATTTTAGGTTCTGATTGATCTGATCGTGCCAAGTCTTTTTCGGTCGTCCACGTTCTGTTTTCCCTCTCACATTCGCCACATATATTTTCTTAGTCATTCTCTCGTTATCCATTCGCTCCACATGTCCATACCACCGTAAAGAACTCTTCCTAATCTTTTCAATTATTCCTCGTTCAGCTTTACATTCCTTTCTTATATCGTCGTTTTTAATTCTGTCATACAATGATTTTCCACACATTCGTCTGAGGGAGCGCATTTCAACAGCGTTCACTCTGCTTTCATCCTTCCTTTGCCAGTTCCGTGTTTCGCTTCCATACATTAGTGTCGGTACTAGCACGCCGTTGTGAACCGCTAGCTTGGCTTCCATGGACATATTCATACTTGAACACTGATTTCATATGTTAAAAAAGGTTACGCATCACTATCTGCCAAGATAATTATTGGGAGACGTTCGTGATTTGTGTCGTTAAAATAGTAATTGAATATGATAATGCACACTGCAGTGCATTTGTCGCCAGTAAGTATATATATTAATACCATGTACTGTACACTGAAATAATATAAAATCAATGTGGAATCACACATGTGTGTGGAAGTGCGATCATCGACCGGGCTAATTAAATAAGCCGAACTAAACCGATGTGCTGATCCATGATAAAAATATAAGTAGGGCACAATGAATTGTATGGATTGCGATAAACGCAACAATAAAGCAGTGTAAGCACATCGTAATACTGATTTTAATATAATTATCACAGTAGTTGGTTAAGTTTTTAACGGTGGTAGATACATAAATACGATCACGAATTAGGTAACTTAACGTTTACAACATTTGAGTGTGTCCAAATACTTGTTCACAAATCTCGATTATCTCCAATTATAGGAGTTATTTTCCATATTTTTCAGTTATTCAATCAGTTATTTTTTCAGTGATCCCTGATTGGGTTCTATTTTATAAATGTCAGGCAGCTGGTTAACTCGGGTATAGGCAATATATTGTAAGGACCTTACTCCAAACTTAGTTGTGTTTATCGGCTCTAAATGTATTTTATTATGTCTTCGTGTATTATAATAATGAATTTCTGTGTTGAAAATTAGTTTGGTGTTGTTGTGAGTCGTTTTAAACATAATTGTTAAAATTTATCGTCCGTTTAAAATTATATCGTATTGAAGAAAGCTTTGTCAAAAAAACATTGTACGTATCGGTCCAAGGGCTTGATTTCCAGCACCTTTTTCATCGACAAATTAATAAGATAAATTGTCTTTTAGCAATATAGAGGGTGTGTTATATTTTTCAGCACCTAAATATTCTTTGTGAATGCAATATTACTTTACTTGCGGCATTAGACATTTTTTTTTAAAAAAACGTTACAGGAAAAAACAGATACCGTAAATTGATCAAATACGGAATTTGACACACATTTCGGTAAATATATTAAATTTATTAAAAATTTTTCCATCAGGGTGATCGTTGGATAATTAAGAACGGTATGTTAAACATTGAAATAGAACCCACATGACTTGAACCAGTTCAATACACTATTGGAAATAACGAATATATAAATTAATTACTCCTGTAATGTACTTTAACGCTTGCATGTAGGTGAAACTGTAAACAGCAAGCAGATAAATCAATGTTTTGCAAGTAATTTCCTAATACCTACGAAGGTGGAATAATCAAGGAATCACGACAGTCCATCAAGTTGTTCAGTCACCTTTGTATCTTCGGGGAACTTTGAACAGGAGTGTTGGCTCAGTGAGGCAATGGGCTATGTGATAATAACCTAGCTTACACAAGGTTTGCGGCATAAAGGCCGAGGCGGGACACCCACGGCTGTATCTACAGACAGGCTGGAAAATATGGACAACATGAGTCACAAACTTAGTCATTACTTGGGAAGCCTCAAGAGCTAAGGGTGGTTTAACAAGTGTACGTCTTTATCAGCTAAGGTAAATTAAGAACATTAGCAAGAATCTGCCAGATGATGCTGCCCGTCAATTGATAAATGCATTTGTAGTATGAAGTACTGCGTAGAGAAAATGCACAGAGAGAATTGTTCGAGACACTCAAGCTCCGTAAAACTTCGTATTTTGGTCGCATAATGAGAGGCGAAAAGTATGCCATCCTACAACTGGTCATAAAAGGAAAGATTGAGGGTCGCAGAGGGGTTGGAAGAAGGCAGCTTTCCTGGATTCGGAACATTGGAGAGTGGACCGGGATGAGAGGCGTGGAAGAGCTGTTTCGTGCTGCCCAGGACAGACAAGATTTCTCCCAGGTGATCGTCAACGTCGGGGAGACCCAGCAAAACACATGAAAAGAGAGAGATTTGTAGTATCTAGAGTTGATTATTGTAACCAAATGACTCGATTGCAATCAGTGTTAAACGCTGCAGGTAGACTGATTTTTGAAATTCTAAACTCAGGTACATCACTCCACTACTTCACGAACTGCACTGGTTACGTTTTCCATAACGGATAGAATATAAT
The DNA here is from genome assembly GCF_059751285.1 of Brachycentrus maculatus. Classification (NCBI taxonomy): domain Eukaryota; kingdom Metazoa; phylum Arthropoda; class Insecta; order Trichoptera; family Brachycentridae; genus Brachycentrus; species Brachycentrus maculatus. The sequence goes on along the minus strand of NW_028281186.1, from coordinate 152,406 downwards.
AAATCTACTCATGTATAAATTAATACAAAATATGGCTCCAGAGCATCATAAGAGCTGTGCATACCAGATGAATAGGTTGACAGACGTCTAACGTTTTGATCGGACACAACAACTGCTATGGGTAAAGTGATTTTACCAGCTCGAAACCAGAGCACTTAATATGACAAGCGTGCCTTTTCGGCTGTAGACTGAATGCTCATCCATCAGTAGTTTGAAATAATGAGATGAAATAATGAGATTTTTATAAAAAGAAGCTAAAACTCACTTGTTTACCAAATCATTTCCACAATATCCTATAGCCCAATTTTAACACAATTTTATCACAGGAAAGGTGATTAGTACTGCGCTTCATGTCCAGATAATAATAAAAAGGTTAGATTGTAAAATCACTTTTTATTTATTTTGACCCCTCTGCGATTAGAACCCGAGATCTTTCGCGCGGTAGAAAAACGCGGACTTGAGTTTACTTACACAAAAAATGTGTCTTAATTTTACATAAATATAAGAGATATTTATGTAGGTTATTTATTCAAAACGTTCATCGGTAAAAAAACTTTAAGATTAATCGTACAAGAGCATTGGCTCCTTCCTACCTTGGAGCGTTCGAAGGACAAGATGTCATACGATACAGTCCGTTGTGTACGCACACGTTGTACGAGTGTTGTACGAGTCACGTAATGGACGAACAGAAAATTCTCAGAGGTATCACTGTAGATAGAAATAAAATAAACAAATTGTACTGATTATTTTTATTTTTATAACACTTGAATAATCCACTTAATTGAGTTTTATTTTTTATTTACGACTAGTTTCGAAAACGACAATTGTTTTCATCTTCTGGTACAAATTAAAACTAACGAATAAAAATATATTTAGGTGTATGTATAGGTTAATAAATATAGGTAGAGGGGTTAAGGAACAACATTTTTTGTAAAAGGAAACATTGATAATAATGGTGACGTATTTTGAAACAGTATATTATTTATTATTATTTTATCTGAATTTAAATTTTTATGTATTTCTAAATTTTCTAAATTATTCATGACTTGACCTTTATTTATAACAGAGTGTAATAATTTAAGTGTATGAGAGTCAAATGAGTGGTTAGTTATTATTATTCAAGTGTTATAAAAATAAAAATAATCATGTCATTCCACAAAGTTAATGCCGAATCAATAAATAATATATTGTACTGAACTATCATATACGTATTGATTGAAAATCTTATTGTACGCCACTGGTTATTCATCATATTTTTAGTTTACTTTCTAACTACGTGTACGTAATAAAATTATCATCATATAAGGATATGATATGGTTATTAATTATAGAGAATTGAGTAAACAGTATCTATTTATCTTTGTACATACAAGTATTAATAAAAACCTCGAGTGTATAAGCCGGAGAAACATAACACGGAAGAAACGTAATTTAATCATCGATTGATAAAATTTATTGGCACATATTTCACAAGCGTCGGGTTGTGGTCCCGTGGTTAGTGTCGTGGAGTCTTCAGTCAGAGTTTCAAGGTTCGAGCCCACTCTACCACAATCTGATACCTTTTTCTAATAATGAGCCGCTCAAGCTCACAGAAAAAGTATGAAATTGAAGTATCTTTGTGAATAATAATTATATTTATATTTATTTAATATTTATATTTTCAATTTAAAAATAAAGTGTATATACATATCCTACTCGACGCCCCGAGACCGGTTGACGACGTTTTATATTTAATTTTAATCTATCATTGTCATCATCATATTATTATCCAAGTGTTTATAAGCGCCCTTGAGGTAGTATTTTACAAAAATGACGCTGTATAAATTATCCAAATTATTATTATTTTCATAATATGTATTATAAAAAATACACTTTAATAAATTTATGTTGTATAAGAGAACGGTACAAATCAATGAAAACATATAATAAAATGTTCCAGTTACAATAATTATATTGTAGTATAAGAAATATGTATAGTTACAAGGATGATAACGGATAATGTACTCATAGAACGTGACGAAATATACTGTACAAGTCGGTGCAAACCAAATGCGGCAAAATCCAATACATATATCAATATTTGAAGCACTAGGTTTGTGATTCATTATTCTACTATGTACCTGTATTATCCGGCTACGCAGTGCTGTGGCTCAGTCTGGTCAAAAGGAAAATATATAAAATAGAAAGCTCATTTTTCTAATATTAAAAATCTATGGAACAACGTAATAAAAAATACATTCCCTAGTGCATGTCAGACTTCGGCTCTTAATGCATGTTTGTTCGGCAACCCCTAGTGCATGCTGGTCCTCGGATCGATCCAAATAGCACGTGATGAACATTATGTGTAGTCGTGAGTGTGTGAATAGTGCTATGGTGGTGACGGGTAGTATTGTTTACATGCTGTAGTAGTGATTGTCCTGACGAAGAGACGGGTACGTCTCGAAACCGGTAGACATAAAAATCTCGGTGAGTGGTTAAATACTAATATAATATTACTAACATTTTTGTAAACAAATATAAAAGATAAATGATTTATTTCTTTCATAACAGGATTTTGACAATTATTATTCAAGAACAACGTTCAAAAGAAATATCTATAAAATAGCCCACCAAAAGTTTATTTTTCATCGATTTGTGAATTACTTACGTTACGTTTTCATCACTCATATCATAGTCGTACAGGAGAAAGTGACCAACTACCAAAACGTAAAATGTTCAGGAGGGCCATTTAAGTCACTTTTGCTTGGAAAAAAAATTAACATCAATGCAGTTAGTCATTTTTAACAAATCAATATATCATACTTTCAAGTTTAAAATCCTTTGGGATTTTTTTCAGGGCAATATTAAGCTAGTAAGATATCAAATAGTCAATGATCACGTTTTTGTAAAAAATGCACTTGGTCACTTTCTCCTGTATGACTACGATATTATCGTTAAGAAAAATATATATATTTTTGCAGTTAGGAGTCGCTACGGTACAACGTGTGACGCGTAGACAGTGGAAGGCCAGACGTACACGAAGACCGATCCAAACGGAAACAGACGATTCCGAAGAATAATGCGACGGATTAAAGAATAATCCGAGACAACGGAGATTGTTACGCTCCGAAGAATTTGGCCTTCAGCATTCGGAGATCTGCATTATACGTAACAAAAGGTCGGACTATTGAAAGCGAAACGATATCTCAGGTGGTATGGATCGTTGTTAACCGTTTCTCTTTTTTGTATTTTTTGTTGCATAAATAAATCATGTTGCTTTAATTGCATACACCGTTCGAGATGTTACGGCGTATTGCGCCCGCACGCCACAGATTATTCATGAATACAGTTAATAAAACCGACGCGTCATATTCGAGGATATTCTTCTGATCCTTATCTGCACCCAATGGTGCACAAGGCACTGCAGCGCGTAGATCCAATGCTAAGTTGAAGACTAACTCTTAACTGCCCAGGCCATGGAAACGCCTCCAATGCCCACGGTGTCCATATGATTGGGATATGGGCTTCTCAAGATAAGGACAATTACTCTCAAGTGATAGTCGACGTCAGGGGGACCTGACATGACACGCACATAAGAAGGATGATTTATCCTTCTTATGAGCTACTACGCTTTAGGTACCAGACCAACATTTAAAAAAAATTATTATGATATTTTCGGAATCGAACCCGACATATTTAGCACGGTAGCTCAATGCGATTAATGTTTTTAATGTGTCAAACATCCCACGATTAACTTTCAGCCCCCGTCTTCTGACAGCAAACGCCACGGAGAAAAATGACCATAAAGAAAAATTATATAATAAATAATAGTTTCATTAATTAATTCGGTGGTCACTTTGAGTAATATCTATCCATTTTTTAATACACTTGGTAAATACCACATTTCTCAAAAATGTTGTGACACCCGTTTCGATGCATTCCGCATTATTTTCAAACACCTGTTTTAAAATGCTGCGCAATGCGTAAAACGCGTGCCGTAATAGATTTTAAGAAATAGTGGTATAAACCAAGTGAATTCAAATAAAAAAAGTTAAAAGTGTTTGCTATAAATTTAAAGTACCTACAGACAACAAAAACAGCTATGTAGGTGTTTTTGTTTTTGTATGTAAGGGTATTTTTTTATTAATGTTTTTTTATTTTGTGTTCATTTTTCTCTGCGATCGTCGTCAAATTTCTTAAATTTTACTGTAGTTCTACGTATTTCACTTTATACGTGGTTTAGAGTACCTGAAAATTTATTTTTGACAGTTAGAATCACGTACATCGTGTTTTTTTGTGAATGAAACGTGTCGATATAAGTTTAATATGAGAATAATTTAAAAAAATATATCCAAACAACCAGTGCTTCTTACAATTCTAAAGAGTTTGAAGGACAAGGGTGACTTTTCATTTTAGTATTTTTTTTTCATTTAATTTTTTAGGGTTACTCAATTTCTTCTCAGTACATTATTTAAACTATATATCGGATGCCTTTATTGGGTGATCTGTGTGCGAATCCTACCTGATGACTGGAATTGATGTATTTATTGAAACGTTGATGAAACTACGAGCATTCGCAATGAATTGAGTTAGTCGGTTAGTTGCCGAGCAAAAGCGGAGAGTAGAGGCGTGGATCGTTTCGCAATAGGTTCGCCTCCGTGGGAAATGTCAAATTGTAATGGCAAAGGTCCAGCCGCAGGTAACGAGAGGCCATCGGAACGGTGACTGGTACACGGTTACTGCACTCTGCGTGCATCGGCGGGAATGTGGAATACATACGTTAAGGAAGTCGTCTTATACGTCACGAGGAGGCTAGGCATCAGTAAACTACTTGTCCTTTAATGCCAAATATGCAAAAATACAGAGTCTCTAGCTACATTTATAAGCTTACCCATGGATGGTGAACCTTTTTCTCAAGTATGTCAAATTTTAAATATTTTTTTAAATCCATGTCGCGGGTCACACAAGTAGATTCATTAAAACAATAACACCTAAGGCAGATATTATTTATATTTAGTTTGGCAGTGACAGGGATATTGAAAGCTTTTAAATGTAAATTCACAGTAAAATCGGGATACAATTTTGTTTCACATTTTCTATAAATTTCACAACCTAGTTCATAAAACAAAAAAATACTTTGCAAGAGAAGGTCTGTCAGGAAGCCTAGATGCTTCTGTATCAGATCTGGGAATGCGGTGGGGCAACTTTCAATAACAAATAAAGGTTTCCAAAATTTATTGACATTAAATTTCAATGAATTATTTATAAATAAATACAAAAATGAAGAATAAAATATACATTCAAATAAACATTAGTAATAATATAAACAACAACAGATTTGCCATTCAACGATGTTATCGTTTAATGGGAAATCTATTGCTATTTATTTGGTGACAATATTTCTATTCGAGATTCATAATCAATGGTGTTTAATCTTACACATTGTAGTCGTGATTTAATTCATTCATTGATGAAAGTAATTGCTAGAACGCATAGTCGATCCGAACATATCTGATCTGTTAATTGCTTTATATTAAATGAAAGCTTTTATTAAAACAATCATATTTAAAAGTTCAATCGGGTTAGATAATTTCTCACCGGGTCATCGAGTGACCCGCGGGACCCTCGTTCGCCGTCCCTGAGCTACCCTAACCTAACCTTGATATTACAAAGAGATCAGCTGTCTACTAACCTAACCTTAATATTACAAAGAGATCAGCTATCTACTGAACCTGCCCCAAAGCCTATCGTGTTGAATACTTGGTTATTAATTCATTTCTTTACCCCGGTAATGTTTGTTTACGTCACATACTGGGGCCAGAATACCTGTATATCAAAACATGTCAGAAAATCCAAAAATAATAATTTGAAACCAATTATAGTACAGTTAGAGTATGTGAATAAAAAACACATATTAAAAAAGTGTCGGTTTTTATTGGTTTCGGAGGCTTCGTTAAATCTATAATGTGCTTAATTAAAAATTTGGCTTGAATATGGTAATATTTTTTTGGTAAAAACTCGTTATGATATTATATACCACTAGTCTAGTAAAAAATTGATTATTTGCATTTGATTCAAACATAAAAAAACGTATATTAATTGCGTACGCAAATAAATACGACTGCAGCAATTTTGTACAGAGGCGTTCTGTTACGTGCTTATTTTTATTACTGTTTCCATCGTTCAAATATTGGAATTAAATGATCTAATTAAAATTCTACTCGTAACTCCATCATATCCCGGCAGTATTCATTTCTAAAAAAATACTCATATTTTTTGTGTATATTTTAGTCACTTTTAAGTAAAAAATGGCATAATTTTTTTAGCTATTATTGTAATTATGGTTAGTATTTCATGTTTTATATTCCATAATAATAAATTATTAATTTATTCCATATTAAATCATCTTAATTGTAGTAAAAATGTTTTATTTTTCAAATTTACTGACGTATGCTATTCTTCAATGAATTAGAAATAAAAAGTCTGCTCTTTGGCTAAGTGGGAGTAGAAAAAAACGTCTTTAATATGTTATTATTTATTTTCAACATAAGTAGTAGAAAATAGTTCAAATAGCCCACTTTTGAACGAAATTAAATTGTACTAAATAAATTCAGAAACGTAGTCGTTTTAAAGCCCACAGCACGTTCAAATTGTTATTCATTTGATTAATTTATGCAAAGGAAATGAAACTCATTTCTCGGAAGTAAAAATCTTTACACAAACGTTTCTTTAATACAGAGAAACAATAAGCCTGCAGACGTTGGTAATTAAAAATGCCAGGAATGGGTTGAATAAACGTTACATAAATAAATTTTATTATTATTTGCACTTCTATAATTGAAAATGGTTGTTCAAACGTCCCATAATAGCGGTTAACGCAATTAAGTAGTTAATTACGATCATGCGTATTTTTTTGCATAAATTATTCGGTTATTATACTCTCGTATGGTAGTGAAACGTGGAATCGGCAGAAAGATGATGAAATAAAATATAATATAATTCTGTCGAAATACGATCCTTGAAGAATCCCTTCTAGAGTATTAGTCACGAATAGACAAATTATTGAATATAATGGAATGTCAGGTTGACGCATAATTGGGAAGAAAAATAAATGATCTGTAAGATGGCTAGGGAATGCACGAAGATAATATAATTTATTATATATCTATGAAAAAGCCATGAGAAACAACTTTTAATTTTACGACTCATTCGTCCCTGTGGCGGTAGGTGGTATTGCACCGACCATAATGGACAATGGACTTACACTACTATCCATTAGTCTAGAGTGAACCAATCTCTCTGTACTAGTATGAAGATCGTGTATATGATAAGTACGATGCGTATGGGGTTGTAGGGCGTAGACGACCGAGAAGAAAATGGCATGGTCAAATAAATATGCACAGTGATGCCTCGCATAACGAATGTCTAGCATAACGATTACTGCGCAAAACGAGCTTTCTGTTCGTTCATCACGCACAACTCGCACAACGAGCCTCACTTCACACAACGGACTGTATCATGTAAACAGCTGACAACTAAAGAGCTCCAAGCACTTATAGTCCAGCAACATGATGAAGCTCAAAGGGAAGCTTGACAACGAGGAGGAGCAATCAAATCAACCAATCTCAACTGCTGCCATCATGGACATCCTGGTCAAATGGGGAGAGGTTCAGGAGTTTACGAACACTCACTGTTGAAACTCAGCTGAGGCTAACGTTATTATGGGAAAATGCGTTTCACATAACGAATTTGCTCCTGGAACGAATTAAGTTTGCTATGCGATGCATAACTGTCGTGAGAACAAAATGACATTGTCATAATTTACGTAATCGGAGGGTATGGAAAAAGAAGAAGAAGAAGCTACGAGTTTATACAAGGGTAGAATGTAGCGTTTTAATATCTTAGTAAGAATTCATTAAGAAGCCTACCGTAATTGTGCAACGTCACCGTAAAATACGAGCGTTAACCTTGGCGGTATACATTGTTCGGCAGATGAAAGATTGAAGACTCGCTTACCTGTAACAAATAAAAACAGTCATAAATAAAACGCAACTTGCATATTTTTACAAACAACCATCGAAGTATCAATGTAAATTTGCGGTAATTTAACACAAACAGGTACAATACAATTATTGCGTTATAAAATCAGTTCGGCGTCGTTAATATTTTGTAAGTGGGACAGTCGTAAGCGGAGGCATGTGAATGTATGCGGTGAGCCGTCGTACCACGAGTTATGTGGCCAAGAAGCTAGAGCCAAGTTCAAGATGCGCGAATCGAAAAGAAGAAAGAAGAAAAAAAAACACCAGTGAATGTACGCTGGACGACCGACGGTATTATTACGTCCCAAAAGCGGTAAACGAGAGATACGCGAGAGGAAAAAGAATGATTCACACATTACGACAACTTAACAATGCTGAAATTAAATATGATTGATGTCGACATTTTATTATCGTTATTATATTATGCGCCCATTACATTGATACGCGTACAAAATTTGGCTTCTCAAATCGAAACATATATTATATATAATAATTTGTTCTTGAATGTTTTTCGCAGATATTTTGTGGCACATTTAATAAAGTAAATAATAATTGTTTAAAGAGGCTTGCTCTAGTGTATTTTTTTCTGCTATTGGTCGTTAATTTCGTGTAATAACATGAAATATTTTAAAATAAAACTCTTAAAAACTCTTAATCATTCGACCAATTGCATTTTCTTTATACCTAGGAGGTACCATTTGACAAAATTGTATTTTTTTCTTATAACACCGTTTTTGTATTGAAAAAATTTGAATATTTTTTTGTTCGTTGTTTTTTATAATCACCTGTTGATGAAAACAGTTTTTTTTTAACTAGTCGTGTGTAATGAAAATAAACTCAAGAAGTGGTATGATAGTGTGTTTAATATTTAAAATAATGAACATAGTAAGCACTGAAAAGTATAAAACACACAAAAGATGAACAAACATACACACGATAATAATATATTTATTGATTTGGCGTTTAATTTGTACAACTCCATTTTGATTTATGTATTAATTTTAAATCAAACACAGATTTTATTGTGACAATTGTTTCGCCCCGTTAGGGTATTATCAAACGAATGTCATTCGTATTCATATTAATTTTCTATGTGTTTTTGTTAATAAAATACAACTTAGTAGACGCAAAAATCTTGTTTGATTTAAAATTAATACATAAACATGATAATAATGCTGAAAATGGAAACACGTAGAATTAGTAAACATTTAATTTTGGCATCAAGACGTGAGAAAAAAACTGTATGTAGTATGCTGTTCATCTTTGACTTATTTTAAAGTACGTTTTATTTAAAAGGAGATAGATGTCAGATTCCTGTGAAGAATTGACAAGTGTTTACATTCTACACAAAAGCGAATTATTATTAGACAAATGAGAACACTTTTATCTCCCGCAAAAGCTTCCAAATAAAAATAAATGAAAACTAACTAACCATCAATTCTCCGTAGGAGTAAGCAGAGAGAATAGAGCGCCACACCGCTGCCACACTTTGCAAACATTATTCACCTCTTCTACATTTATGCATCTCCTCATACATACCCGCGACCTGACCGCTTTCAAGTAGATGTATTTGAAATACTTGATCATGCCCAGTTTTCCTCGGTCTCCTTTTGCTCCTTTTCTCAACTATAATTGTCTTACAAGTTTGTTTTAACGTTATTTCCTCGCTCACTCGTTTCAAATGTTTTATTTTATTTATTAAAATAAACTGTATACATTTATTAAAAAAAAAAACATGTTTAATTTTATCTTTTGCAGAGATTCACCAAGCTACCTTGTGTGTCTTGTCGGTGGTCCAAACCATCATTAATAATAATAATAAAACCCTTATTCGCACCCAATGGTGCATAGGGCACTGCGTCATATAAACGCAGTGTTATCTTGATCATTTACGCATGAAGGAAAGGTGATCAGCCCTCCGCTTCAGGTACCAGTCCAGAGTAATATTGAATAAATATTACAGTGAAAAAATCACTTGTATTTATATTACCCCCCTTGGGAATCGAACCCGGGACCTCCAGAACGGTAGCCGAGCGTGCTGACCATTACTCTACGGAGGCGGACACCATGGCGAAACCATCATTACGCACATTAAAATAAATAAAATATAAATAATCTAGGCCAAATTAATTGCCTAAATTATTTATTTATTGATTTGGCGTTTAATTTGTAGAACTCCATTTTAATTTATGCATTAATTGTTAAATCAAACACAGATTTTTTGAGTCTACTAAGTCGTATTTTATTGTTAAAAAAACACATAAAAATGAATATTGTGACAATTTTTTAGCCTAGTTAAGGCATTTTCTAACGAATGTGAAGATTTAATGGTCTGACGGTCCTTAAATAGCTATAACAATTCTCATAATATTAATTTTTATGTGTTTTTTAACAATAAAATACAGCTTTTACAATTACAATTAGTACATTTTTTTTCTAAATGGTTGTCTTGTAGACTTTTGAGATCACACTGGGCTTGGCACAGTCGTGATTCGTCAGATTTTAATGACCATTCATTAGGTACAGATGGCGCAGGAACTGGCGACCTTTGGATGCTGGCGAGATAAGTAAATACCCCGAGAAGGCGCACGGAAGTAAGTATGTATGATGGTTCCAACATCCACGTTCATGTATCTCTCTGCCTGTTTTCTCCTCACTTTCTCCGTTGTCCCACAATGCGAGCCCTTTTAAAGCAATAATGAAAACGCTCGAGCGAGCCAAAAAAAGGAGAAAATATCCGTTTCAAATAATTACCCACGTTATCGCGAATGAGAAAACTGATTACGGAATTAAAGCCTAGTAAAAATATACAAAATAAATAAAGTATGAAATTTAAATAAACGTAAAATTAATACGCTTGTGAACATGACACTCGTTTGGTCAAAGTTACAAGTAATTAATAATAGTAATTAATCTAAATAATTATTGAGTAAATAGTGGTATTAACTAAGTAAAACTTTTATTAAAAATTATTTTCGCATCAAGATATCTCGAATAATGTCTATAGTATAGTATAATAAGTATTTTTAAACGTACATAAAAAAATATTATAGATAAATTTATAGGGTCATGTTTTGTTCAGGCCCAATAAACGATAAATCGCAACTTAATTTTCTTTATACCCAGGTAACATTTAACAAAATAGATTTTTTTCTTAAAACGTCGTTTTTTAATTGAAAAAGTAAGTTTTTCTTCGAAATAAATATATGCTTTTGAGTTACTGAAAGACAAGAAGTTATTATTTTTTTTAAATAGTATCATTTTCGAAAAATAATACCTTAAGGGCGCTTCACTATGATTGAATTGGGGAAAAGGAGATAGTGGAAATCAATTAAATTATACTTTAAGCGTTCAAGTATAATATTATCGTCAGAATGTCATTATAATATAAAAATATAATTTGAAATAAAATCAATAAATACGTCAAAAAATCTGTTTAAATAAAATAACGCATTGATTAACAACTTCCCGCATGTTTGTTGTTCATTATAATAAACAGAAGAATCGTCAAACAAAACACAAGCGTAAAAAAGACAACTGTTACAAACGACCGGAGGTGCAGCGATATTGTGTTTTCATTTGTTTTTACAAATAAAGTTTTTTTTATTAAAGATATTCGATGTCGAATGGATCCGGATCGAATGTGGTATATAGGAACTATGGACTCTGTTGACGTTATTAATAACAATGGTCTGAACAAGTGACTATAAACATCGCTTCTGGTGTTAATTGTCTGCCAAGCAGTATCCGCAGCTCATAGAAGGCATCGACGAATGATATGTATGTTACATACATGTATACAGGGACATAATATAATATGCAAATAATAATATTATGATTTAGTAATTTAATTGTTTATATAAAAAAAATATTGCGTACAGTTGCGCCTTAAACTTAGCACCTGAATAAAACTAAGGGTTTCATTGAATTGCTCACAGATAAATCTTTAAACAATAAAAGATTTTATCGTGATTTCATTCGTGGTTATTAAATTTTGAGTATGTACCTTAAATTAAAATCAATAAATACCCAAATCGTCGGCAAAGAGTTTAAATTTAAAATAAATATCAATAAAAATACAATTACTTTTAGATTTGGCATTAACTTTGTGGAATACCATGATTTAAATATAAAAATAAAACAATTTTGTATAAGACCACTTTTGCGTTTTTTAATGAAAACACGACTAGCTTAGGAACTTTGTTTTGAACAGGTAAAAATATAAAATCTCTCGAAACGGTCTCGAAACTAGTCGTGTTTATATTTATAAACTTAAAAGTGGTCTTATTTTTATATTTCAACAAAAATATTACGTTGCGTTCCTCTGATGTAATGATATTTTTTCAAAAATGTAAATACATGATACTTTTCTTTAAACGTTCATATTGTTTTCCTGAAATGATTTGCTATAGAAATTTATTGCGAATAGATTGGAGGATTGAGTAAATATTTAAGAAAATGCTATTATAATCACTACATATCTTATATAATTTAAGTAGTGAAAGCTATAAAATGAAAATTCAAATCACAAAGTAAGAGAAGTGTTTTTAAATATTGATTACAAATTGGTTATCACTTTGGTTTTATGCAGTGGAAAAATCAAGAGGTCAAAAACACACAACACTAAGCAACGTTGACTAGCTGAATTCTATTAATGGGTGTTTATTGATATTCGAAAACCCGTCTGACCTGTATTATAATATTGGAGAAATTTCGAGTTTTAGACACACGGAATTCATTATGCAGCATTCTTGGGACGGAGTACAAGGTAGGGGGGGACTCAGTAGGTCGCCGAGGAGCAGCAACTGCATTTTAACCAAGTTGACAAGTAGGCTCTTCTGGGTCTCGGTCGATTTGTATTTTGGCAACGTCTCAAAACTGTTTTTGAACATTATTTATCAAGTGACACGTATCCTTCGGAATAGTTCAAATGCCAATGATAAATTACCGAAGTATCAGAGTGGGTGTGCTATTTTTTTCAAAGCGTCTCGTTTAACAAACATTACATCGGGCATGTCTAAATGTTTGTATATAAATAAACTTGTGAGATGGCGTTTCGATCTTGCGTGTGAATGGTACCTTGTTACGAATAATATATGCAATACAAGCTTAAAAAATCTAAGTAAAACGCATGTTCAATAAACATTTGTTTTACTTACTTTATAAAATTAACTTTGTCAATTAAAAGTGGTTAAAATAAAGTTATTTAATTTTATAAAGTTCATAAAATGTGCCACAAAGTATCTGCGAAAAACATTCAAGATTTTTTTTACTGTTTCTTACTTTACATTAGTTTTTCAACTCTTTAAATAATTTTTAAAGGTTTAAAATAATCACAATTACTTTCATATCGTAGTGCATATTGTCTACCTAGGATTTTTTGTTTTTATTTTAAATAAATTTAAATAAATGAATGTGGCATTAAATAATAAGAAATAAAACAATAAATCATGGATAGAATCGTGAAAGTTATAGTGTATTAAGTGATCATTAAAGCTAACCAATGACAGGTTGTAGACCCTGAAGATGCTTAGAATGGTTTTATAAAATTATACAATTTCTCACCGCATATTATTTTTTAAAAAATGTTAAAATATTTTCATAGCTTACAAATATTTTTAGACCTTGGGATATGTTGCACAAATATCGTCAAAATAACGAATAACACGATTGTGGACTTTTTCGGAAACCTCAAAAGAGGCTCGAATTGTTCATTTGTAGATACCCTACGTCACTGAATTAATAAAGCAATTTAAATACAGGATTATTCATATGGTGTAAAAACATGTATCACGTATAACGGTAGTCTACGCGAACTATCTTGAAGGTTAATTATTATTGGAACAGTGTCAAAGGTATATCACATACCACAGAATAGTAAATATGTACGTTTCTCCACACATTAACATTTAACACGTTGGGTGTGGCGTACGCGCCAGGCGCGAGCATGTAATATTTCCTTGATGTGAAATACGCGAGAAGCGCGTACGGCTGATAACAATGAGTCAAATGGTTTAAAGTATTATCGCGTAATTGAAAGTGCACCCTTACAGTCTTGACACAATATTTTATGTCAGTGTGTATTGAATATATTTTTTTTACGAAAAAATACTAAAATGTTCACACATGAATGTATAATTTGCGAGTGTTAACTCAGTTATAGTCCCCTCATAGAATATTTCCACCTCGACGGTATTTATACTAGCTTTTCCCAAAGTGAGTATAAACGTGAGACGCGCGTGAATGCTATACACAAACAGTGTGGTACTAATATCTGCAAAAATATCTGGCATAATCTTTCATACATACTTTTCGCGTTTTCAAAATTGCTATTTTGTCAGCATCTCGCGATAAATCTATTTTGTTACTTTATTATTTGTTTTCCAGTCTTGTTAACCTTAATCCCATGTCTCAAAATGAGAAATAGAAATTACTCATCGGGAATATTATATGTATATATGACTTATGTATGTAATATGTTTTGAAATAAATAAAAAAGAATAGTAAAAAAATAAATAGATATATGGAAAGCATTGAACGTACATACGCGCGAATTCCGTCTTGTTGAAAATAAGGTCAGTTCGTTTTTAGAATTTATTATTATTTTTTTTTTTTTAAGAAATGAACTTATAAGCTGAAGATAAGGAAAAAAAGTCAATTAGGTTCGACAGATGGCCATACGAATTAGAGGAATCGATCAATTTCGCACCAGGACAACAGGTTCCAGCGGCGGTCAGTGACAAGAAATGAGTCCATTAGCGCGGCACAGATTCGATTATAAGTTGAGCAAATATTAAACAGGTTGGTTGAAATATCGCGCGTGACCCGGTAAGGTCGTGTGCCCCCCCCCCCCCTTCACTCACTGACCACTTCAAACTTTCATTCACTGACCAACTTGAGCTTGAAGTTAACCCGTTTAGGTTTAACAAACGGACACAAGAGTCCTGGACGAAAGACGTGATTGTATGGTCAGGTGGAGAGAAATCCGCAATTATAACGTCAGTGCTTCGGTAGAGTGGTTTATATTAGTGTTCAGGGCGAGTGGTTGATTGAGAGTGGAGATAGTGAGAATCAACATAAATTCTCAACAAGTTATCATTAATATCTAGTCGAATATAAATATAAATGCAGACTGTAGGAAAAAAATAGTGAGACAATCAGTTTAAAAATGATCATTAATTGATTCTGCAGTTACTTTGTGATAATATACCTATAATAAATCAAAAGTGGTCAGGTTAGGAGTCGTAATAATCGGCGAGTATGTATGAGGAGATTTTCAATTTATTCAATAATTTATTGATACGCATTGAGATGCATGAACGTGGAAGAGGCGAAGAATGTTTGCAAAGACAGAGTGGTGTGGCGTTCTATTCTCTCTGCTTACCCCTGCGGGGAAGCGGCGTGATGGTTAGTTAGGTTAGTTTTTCAAAGTTAGTTAGTTATGGTTAGTTTTTCAATTTTAAATTTAAGTTTTACTAGGTAAATAACACTAATAATTGTGGTAAACAGAATAAAAAATACCAACTAACCAAACAGACAACTGTACCAAAAAGTCGTTCTAGCATTAACAAAATCAATTTTAACAATTAAGTTATCACCGCGGTGATTGGATTCGGTGCCTTATGCACTATCGCATACGAATCAGTGGCGTACGTTTTATGTAGGCACGTACATAAAAAGTACCTTTGCCTAAAGGAAAAGATATAAAACACATGGTAGAAAATATGTATAAATATGATAATGAAGGGTATGTGCGCTTAATAACACATACAAAAAAGCGTTTTCTCAGTTTGCAACAAAATACGCATAATAAGAATTTTGAGACTTGAGTGAAGATACCATATAACATGCTGTTTTTCCTACCCCGATTGATCAAAAACGCTGCTCGCCTCTGGTACGAATAGGGGTTGGAAGAATAAAAACACGCTAAACGTTAAAGTAAATACTAATAACTAAATACTGTAACGAAGATAATAATAATAAAGTAAATCTGATAATGAAATCATCGTGTTAGTACTTCACAAATTGTAAGATGAAGAGTTTTTGCCGGTTGGTATTGAATAACAAGAGATAGTACGGTCAATTTAGTTGCTTTCCGATTGGGCCGACGCTATTGGCGCAGTGTGAGCCCAAAGTAGGCCGCTGGAGATAGGTACTCGCGCGAGGAATGCGGCTCGCAGCTTCAGGTCCTATTCCGGCAGCGAGCTCTCGGAGCCTCGCCGGTGGAACACCTGCATCCGTAACCGGGATGGTACGTTAAAAATTATACCATTTTAATTAATGGCGCGGGATAAGTTATCGCGGGCTCGGAATGAACCCGGCACTAGCTGGAACCTGCCCCGAGGAACTATTGAAGTAAAGGTTTGTATCGGACTGGGAGTGTTCGAGAATCGAATAGAATCGAATTTTGAGGCTAGACACAATATGAAAAAAATAAATATTTATATTTGAGGCCCCAATATTTATTAAAAAAAAGGAATAAAATCCCTTATATCGTCTAACTATTAGACCATATAGAGGACCACCCAATAGGGCAGTGCATCAGATCGACGCGTAGAGATGTGACTAAATGGAAACTGTTCAATTTTGGATTGACCGATTGGCATGGTAGTCGTTCTTTTTACAGGTTTACATTTGTTTCCAGAATAAGCTTTTGATATCAAATTGTCTAAAAAAATATGCAATATGCAACGTAATAAGTGCAGTAATTAGGTTTAAATTATTGAATCCAAAAATCGAATAAAGTAATCGTTAAGGAAGGTAATTTAATTAATTTTTTTTAAATTCGATAAACGCAATGATGATGGTTTATTTTAGGAAGAGGGAGTGGTCAATCCTACATTTTAGATATAAGGTATCCATGGTTAATTTATAATAAATGTAGAGTAATCTATTTTTTTTTAATTCAAAATATTTTTTGTCCCTTTGGGAATCGAACCACGGTAGCCAAACGCGCCTAACACTACACTACGAAGGCGGAACAATTCCACAATATTCCTCATACTATTCTTAAGGCTTACTATACTAAAACAATGAAATTTATTCATTAAATAATAAATTTCAAGGCGGCCATCGCGCAATGTCTTGAAATTATTTTCTTACCGCAATTTGTATTAGTTTGCGGTGGAAAACAACATGGAAATACCGCGACGGAACAATCGAGACATCCAAGCGGTATTTTGCGTGACCCGTCAGAGAGAAAACGTCATCACATTTAAAAATAGCAAATTCCTTTGTCTGTTTACACAAAGATAATAAAATATGTAAAAAAATGCATTTTCATACGTAATTGACTTACTGTCTTTAGCTAGTGAATTAACGCTATATATCGGATGAATGGAAAATTGATATTGATAGATATAAATAATATTTTCTGGCGTTTCTCATGTGTGTGATTATAATCCAGGATTCGGACCTGACATACAATTGAAAGAGTTTCTGCTCAAAACAAAGCTTATTTCATCTCACTAATAGATGTCTCTAGTGAAAATACATACGCGCGTATTCCGTCATATTGAAAATAAGTCGTTCAGTCCGTTTTCAGAATTGATTTTTTTTTAAAGTAATGAACTTAAAAGTTGAAGACGAGCTAGTAAGGAAAAAATCAAAAGCTTCTTTTCATCTCACCAATAGATGTCCCAGTGAAGTTCTAGCGATTCAAGAATAATGTTTCAAAATTGGTTCATACATATAGAACTTCCAAGAATTTGAGTAGTGTGGTTGTCAATCATGGGTAGAATTAGTTAATGTTACACGTGTGTAAAGTGATCACTTAAACTAGCGTATGACGATCGTAAGCCCCGTGAATGCCAAGATTTCCATATTCTTCTTCATCTATGCTGAGATGTTAGAAAAATAATATGGAGAAATGAATAGTCGTGGTGGTCCACAGTACACTTGATGGGGTCGGTACTTAGAATTCCATCACGCGAGTGCGCAAACGTTCACAGGTAGAGGAGCTCCACTTACCCATCACGACTAGCATCTGGGAGAGATCACAACATACGCGAATCGGATGCAGCCGAGTGTCTCGCGGTGTTGTATCAAAACAAAGTCGAGTCGGATTTCAATCATTTATCTTTTTATAGAAGCAACATACACGAGAAAACCGGCTGAATGATAAACGAGCATTGAAATATATTTAATTGATTACTCAACATAGATAAGGAAGTTAAATGAGATGGGATTACGTATGTACGTCGGGGTATTTATTTATTCTTTCCTTACATAATTTGCTTAAATATTTTTTGACGATTTTAGTAATAAATATATATTCACCATTTTGCCCATAACATCCGAATTGCATACATTTTTGAAGGATATATATTAGCGCTCTTGTAGCATTATTTTTGTATTATTTTTTTTAATTATGGCGCTGCCATCCAGTTGAGAATTTCCGATGTGTAAAGATTTTGTACTGACACCTCTTGGTGGAACTGCATTTTATATAATAAAATAAAATCTATTTAGTATTTTCCACACATATTGTATTTGACCCGTGACTACGCTTCGTCATTACCGACATCATCAGACCTGATGGTCCGTCTGATGATAATGGTAACGACGGCCGGTCACTGGCCAAATAAAATATACGTGGTAAAAATCACAACTTTTTATAATTGTAGTATAATCCATCAAAACTCATTTTTGAAGCTTGTCCGTAAGAAAAATACAGAAGACGAAAATGAAAATATGACATCACTAATATCATCACTAGAGTAATTGAAAATAAATACATATTTGTGAAACCCATGACGTTTTTCTTCAGAATAAACATCATAGACGACATTTTTGTTAAAGATAGTACGCTGAAATTCTCAATTAATGCATGCAAGATTCTTTTACGAATCATTTCAGATACCTATCGGAAAATTTCTGATTGTAAATAAATTAAAGTATTTAGAACAGTTGCTTTGTTAACAACAATTTTGATTATGCATTAAGAAACGCTAATCTTAAATATCTGTCAAAGTTTACTAACTTACAAAGGAATCTACAATAGCTGAAATGCATACTTTTTTAGTTTTATCATGTAAATAAGAAAATAACGGATAATATAAGTAAAATAAGTGTATTAGAAAACCGTTACTATAACCAGTATCGAAATCGTGGGTACTGAACTTTCGCAGAATGTTTTAAACAGAATGATTAATGATAATTTAATAACACATCAAAATATAAGAACGTAACGATTGCTCAATCATTAAAGTAATAAATTATAGCTATAACTAATTGAATGAAAGTGAGAAACATCTTTATTAAATAAATTACAGTTTGATCATCATATTGATGCCGATGGGCAAATTTAAAAACTGATAAAATTTTGCATCGAGTCGGTATGAAAATATATATATAGCTATAAATTCAGTTAATCCATTAAATTATTTTTAATAGGCCTTTAAAAACATAACTGCATAAATAAAACGATTATTCTATATTTTAATACGTTATTAGTGTACATATTAAAAACAAATATGTTTTTACTCGTTTGCGAGTGATTATGGCTGTTAAAAATATTTAAAATATTCTAAAAGAAAAAAATACAAGAAAAGAAAAGAAAAACAAATTATTAAAAGTAGAAAAGTTGTCATTTAAATTTAAATTTAACTTTGACTTGGTAAATAGCATTATTTGTTAAAATCTATTATGACACGTGTCTCGATCCATTCAATATCATAATGAAGCACCCGTATAATACGGTGTTTGATAGTAATACGGTTACAAATAATAAAATATAATAATTTTTTATTGCAATTACATCCTTATACAAAAATAAAGCAATTATCATACACGTTGCAAGACAGAGATAATAGAAAGCTTTGGTACCAGGATTTTGTTTTAGTTTTCGCTAATAGACAAAAACCAGAAAATGGTGCGGAATGCATCGTAATACGTGTCACAACAGATTTTAAGAATAATGGGTTAATACCAAGTAAATTAAAAAAAAAAAAAAAACACGTTAGGTAATAGGAATGAAACCACGAAAGTACATCTCAAAACTTCATCAGTTCTCGATCTGCAATTACAGTTATTAGGAGTGTTTATTATCATTGAACATAGATAAATACTCGTAGCTTTATAGGCAAAAAAAATCTATATATTTCGTGATTTTCATTCGCACGATGATAAATAGCGTGTCAGATAATAGAGCCATGACGATTGGAAAGCGCTTTACATAAGTACAATCATCTGTACTTACCGCCTGATAAAAGCCTATTTGTAAAGAGGTGTCGCGTTAAGTGTACTGCGATCAAAACTAATTTTCCGAGCGATGATAATCCTAGACGGAACGCGCAGGCCGAATCAAGAACAAACAAGAACCCAAAAAGTGTAACCGAACAATTACGTGTTTAACTGTACATATGTGCGTAAATTCCTTTGTATGGTTACAATTAAGAAATACAGTACAAAGTAACAATTAAAGGGAAGTAGGTACTTTGTACCTACGGAGACGAAATTACCGCTATGCGATTGTTAAGCGTAATTAATGAAAACATTTCAAAGAGGTTTTATCTGGTTATAAAAATATATTAGAGATTATCTAGACATATTTATTTGTTCATTTTTGTTTACGTATTTTATGTTACATGCATTTATAAATATCGTGGTATACAGCTAATTGCAACAATTTTTAAGTAGAAAATACACCTTTAATTGAAGTTTTACATAGTAATCCATACGTTCTTATTAAGAAATAGTGGAATTTACTAAGTAAAACTTAAATTAACGTGGATAGATTTTACCAAAAAGTGAATGGAATGAAAATCTGCCAAATCATTTAATGGAATAAAAAAATATATGGTTGGAGAGACAAAATAAAAAGGCAAAAAAAAATATAAATACTACAAGTACTGACCCTTATCTGTTACCAATGTCGCATAGGGAAACTGCACCAAATTGAGTCAATGTTGACTTTATCGTTTATTATATGAAGGCAGGGTGATCAGTTCAGCGCTTCAGGCAATATTAAAGAAAAAAAGATAAAATAATAATAAATTTTAAAATATGAGTAAGAAAAATTTATTCAAAATATGCAATCACGAATTAATATGAATTTAAATTTCATATTATTTATTGACTCGGCATTAACTTTGTGAAATGACATAAGTATTTATTATTTTTAAAAAAATGAACACTTGTATAAGACCACTTCATGAGTTTTATTTCATTACACACGACTATGTAGTTTCGAATGCTTTCATCTACTATTCACCTGTAAATGATGATATCTGTAGTTTTCGAAACAGGTCGCGTGTAATGAAATAAAACTCATTAAGTGGTATTATACAAGTGATGTATTTTTCACATTTACCTTCCCTATCCTTACTACCCTACCTGCAGACAACGGCTGTCCAAACTCAAAACACAATAGGGTATTTTTTGTGGTACGTCTTTTTTGCATTTTTGGACTAAATAGATTCTACTTAGTCCAAAAATGCAAAAAAACGTACTACAAAAAAATGTCCCTTACTGTGTTTTAAGTTTAGACAGCCGACAAGCATCTAAAATAGACGCTTTGCGGGTTATTCCTTTTAAAAAAATCATTTAAATTTTCGCTAGAAATACCTTGAATATGATTTTATGAGAAAGAACCTGGGTATGTTTTTACATATTAATATTTTTTAATACATTTTTATAGAGCACGATTACAATTATTATATTTTTATCTGAATAATTTACATTTTCAGCTGCTGATTCCCAAATCAATCGTATATTTAGGACGTCCACGAAGACAATCTCATTTCGAAAAGTGTCTAAGAATTAATGTAAAAATGACTGAAATTATAAATCGTGACTGGCGAGAAATGCAGAGAAACGTAATGGGAAAACTCGGCGTGCCTCCGGAGAAATAATTCGACGCATTGCAGTTCTATGTGAAAGTTATTATCAATGTGCTATCAAGGTCTCTACTTACATTGTCCCCGCTTCTCACGATAATAGTAGCTCAGATGATAAAAATACGTTACGCGATTTGCAGTTTCAGCAAAACAAGTCTAGATGCTGAAAAATGTTGACGCGGATTTGATACTAATGAAGTATATATTGTAACTGCAGACAGTTGGTAGAATTCCATATTGAATTGTTGGATAATATATCCAAAATTAAACACGGTTATTGGATTGAATTCTACTTTTATTTCATACATCGGTAGTGTAATGGCAAAGGGGTATATCTGCCAAATTTTTCATTTTCTAAGTTTGCTCCACAAAATGTCTAAAATAGTGTATTCCATAATCTGGCAAAAGTATATAGCCGTAGTTGTAATACTTGTTTAGTTTTATTGTGATATGTACATTTTAAAATACATAAAACAAATGAGTTGTTTAATTTCACAAGTATGTTTTTGGTCTTTTGTAAAATTTGGTCCGAGACAGATATACACCCCTTTGCCTTTACACTACCGATATATGATAATATGTGACGCGTTTGATAATGACTTAATAAGACGAAACGCGTATTATCATATGTATGTAAATAAAAGTAGAATTCAATACAATAACCGTCTTTAATTTTGGATATATTACCCAATAACTAAAAAAGTTTTTACGGAAAACTTTGATTGTAACTCGCAGTCAACTCTTAGCGCTCGAATGCCGCCATAGAGGCGGCATGCATGGTTTTCTGTGCTACTCGAGTGTCGCCGCAATGGCGACAAAAAATAAGGTCTTTATTCACACTCAATATAATTTAATTTAATTTAATATATTGGTTGATTACTTTATAATATTGCCGCGAACTCACATATGAGGCAACGAGTGAATTTAATGATAAATAAACGAAAATTAAAGATGGATTAATTTGATACAATATCCTATGCCATGTTGATCTCCAAGTTACTTCTTCTTCTTCTATTTGTGTCATGTCAGGTCCCCCTGACGTAGACTATCACTTGAGAGTAATTGTCCTTGTATTGGGTAGCTTCTAACAGCGCCTCGACGGTCCTGATCCCCGTCCAATCTCGTATATTCCGGAGACAGGAGATCTGTCTTCTGCCCACACCTTCTCGACCCTCTATTTCGACAATTTTTTTGCAAGTTTTTTCAAGTCAAGAATCATTTTTTAAATATGGTAGAATACTAATGGAAGACAGAGATAAACGGAAGCAGTTTTATTGGTTCTTAACAGGTATTATTAAAATGTATTTTTAAATCGCGCGTAATAATATGTCTGTATTTATTACACATAAGAACGAGTATTTCCGCTAATGAGCTGGTCCGTGAGCGAACACATTGCTAAACGAAATGTTAAAACTCATCCCACATGATTGAAAATTTCAAGATCGATCTCCATATGACAGGAAAATAAATTGATTATCTTAGACTAATTAAGGTTTTTTTTTTTTTAAAACCTATAAAAGGTTAACGGATATACGTCCGTGTAACTTTTATACATTGTATAAACATCATTTTAATCACTCCGTTATTTTGCGGTCTTAAGCGGACACACGGGAAGCTCGAAGCTGCCGGTTATGATAAAAAAAATTGTGAAAGAAATTGGTACCATACACCAAGCTAAAGCCTCCGTAGTGTAATGGTCAGCACGCTCGGCTACCGTTCTGGAGGTCCCGGGTTCGATTCCCAGGGGGGGTCAAATAAATATAAGTGATTTCTTCACTCTAATATTTATTTAATATTACTCTGGACAGGTACCTGAAGCGGAGGGCTGATCACCTTTCCTTCATATGTAAAACGATCAAGATAACACTGCGTTTATATGAAGCAGTGCCCTATGCACCATTGGGGTGCGGATAAGGGTTTTATTATTACACCAAGCTAGGATACAAAATGCCGAACCCTCTTCTAGTGGAACGGAAGACCTGTTGACGACCGTCAACAGTCCGACTTCTAAAGAGGAGATTTGATTTGGTGATTTAAGCAAATGCTGAGAAGTTCCTGATAAGTCTACACTAGACTATACATTAAATGTATTCAATATTACTCTGGACTAGTACCTGAAGTCGAGAGCTGATCACCTTTCCTTCATGTGTTACCTATCAAGATAACACTGCGTTTATATTATGCAGTGCCCTATGCACCATTGGGGAGCGGATAAAGGTTTGAGAAAGATTATATCTGTCATGTTCTCAACAAAGATTAAAATAAAACATGTTTTTAGCAAAAAGAAACAAAAATCCACTAATTGATAATTTATCATTTATCTTGATTATACTTTGTACGTTATAAGCAAGGTGAATGATAAATGCAGCTCCCCTCTTAAAAAAGGGGTCGTTTTAATACGAAAACACCCAAAGGGACACTTTCCGTATTACGGAGATAGGAACTTTTAGGGTACACGATTAAATTTTTTTTTTATTTATTGAAAACAAGAAAAATATCTGTGTTTTGATTATTTACACAAATATTTCAATTTCATACTATTTCTGTGAGCCTAAGCGGCTCATTATTAGAAATAGGTATCGAATTGTGGTAGAGTGTATTCGAACCGAGAAACTCTGACTTAAGAGTCCGCGACACTAACCACGGGACCACAACCCGACACAATATGCGTCAAATGAGTTATCGAAGAGATTTGATTTAGGTGAGATTCCTCAATTACTCGGGTCAAAGTTGGAATAGAGCACAAAAGCTTTCTTCGTAATAGATTGCGATGGGAAACCAGTCGAATTGTATCATAAATCTCATTCACACGAAATTAAATTAAGCTGATTTTTAAATCCCAAGTTAAAAATAGAGATTAAAAACAGTATTGTATGAAAAACAGCAGAAGAAAAAATCTTCCGAGTTGTGCTATTTTAAGCTTACACTTGAGATTCTATGTAACAAAAGTGAAATCAACTAATAGATCGGGGAACGAATCCGCGACCTCGAAACTAGTCAACGGTTGTATTGAGGGGTCAATACTACTGTTAAGGTCTATATACACATGCTCACTATTAGCATAAAAGCATGGCTATTAAGGGGGAACTCGCAAACTGGATGATTTGGTAAGTGAACGGCTGCGCGAGAAGCCGGACGTATCTCTGCACACGATTTAAAAAAAATATATATATATTGGAATTAAAAAAAAAAATTGAACACCTTAATTGCCTTACCTTTTCACCTAACCTAATCTTACCTTTCAATAACATTTTCTTTTCAAAACCATGTATTTATTTCGAAGAAAAAAATATTTTTTCAAACAAAAATTTGAGGTGGACAGAGGTACAAAGTATTCAATTCATCGTTCAAATTCAATGTTAAATAGTTATTCAAGTTAAGTTGCAATTCAATGTTAAATGTTACCTGAATTCAAAGAAAATTAAGTTGCGGGATTACTGGTCCTTAATAAGCGATTGCTATTAGAAGCATGTGCATTAGTACTGTGCTAGACATAAGCATGCTTGAAAATCGTCTGAACTGGTTTGCTTATTAGCATGCTAGTATCGATGTGTGTAAAAGGGCATGCTTATTTATGCAAATATATACGGCTAGAGAGCATGCTCGCCTTAAGCATGCCTAATTAGAAGCATGTGTATCTGTACCTTTAGTTACACGCGTAAAAAATGAAAATTACGGTGATCAGATGAAAAAAAAACAATATTGAGTGTGTTTAGGAAATTAAAAATAACATGCCTAGAAAAGTGAGCGGCGAAAACCCAGTTTGACCCATTATTACAACATTAAATGGTTTTGTTTAATAGTTTTGAGTGAAAACTGATGGTACTTCAATGAATTCTTAGAGATTTAGGTATCGTATTGATCGAATGCGTCAATGGAAACCTGTTAATCAGCAATAAATTCAAGATGTTAGAAGTTTGGCACGGTTTATTTTGGTAAATGCTGCGGCGCAGCCACTATAACGCAGTAAAATCAAATAAAATTTACTTGCGAGAGGCACGTAAAGAGCTGTGCAAACAAGTACATAACGATATGTTTTTTGTGGTTTTGCATTCTACCCTTCATACTTATAGTAGGATGGAACGCCAAATAAATAATTTAAATATATATATATATATATATATATATATATATATATATATATATATATATATATATATATATATATATATATATATATATATATATATATACACTCCTTTGTATAACCATTCAAGTGATTTTGGAATCTAGCTACGGCTTTTGCAACACCTCTTATCATGGGCCTGATTCAGCTTAGTAAGTTTTATAGCCTATACCTACTTGTGAGTGGATTTACTCTTTATGTTTGAAGTTATAATTTCATGTAACTCATAAGTGAAAATTCTAGGCAAAAACACTCGTTTGTAGAGGTCTTTGTGTGCTTTTCCCAATTGACTATTTTTCAATAATTGATTATTGTATTAAGAATTGTAAATGTTTTTTTCTCACACTGAGTGAATATTTTTTTAATACAATTTAACAAAAAATAAAATAAAAAAGAACATAGTTATTTATTATTTCAAGTAATTATTTTTAAATGAAGGGTTATTTATACTAGCATTTTTCCCGTTAAACTGAGGCTATTTTTTGTGGAGCCGATAAAAACATTACCGGCGCTAAATAAAAAAAAAAAAATTAAATGCGTATTTTTTTAAAAGTACTCTTACTGCGCTTCAGTAGCTGCGTGGCAGTATAGTGCATTCATCAATCCATTTATACAAGCCAGTTGTTAATCACGAAAAGCTCGCCGATGTTTACACGTGGTTTGAATCTAATGAACTTGAGAACTTGAAAGGATTGCTGGCATTCTGTTATAAAATCAAAAGCACACAGTACAGCAAAAAAGCAGGGAATCTACATATTATGTGTTTTAAAAATTAAGAGAAAGTAGTAGCGATAATGAATATGGAACAATAGAAGTGTGGGATTTTTATTTTATTAGGAGGCATATTGTAAACAATCTATATCGTACAATGAAATTAAGAGAGAAATTAAGAGTAAAGTAAATACTTAACAAAATTAAAATTATTATTTTTTGACATCTCATCAAAGATGAAGAAGAATATGGAAGTCTGGGCATTTACGGGGCTGACGACCGTCATAGGCTGGTTTAGCCCCGTAAATGCCCAGACTTCCATATTCTTCTTCATCTTTGATGAGATGTCAAAAAATAATATGAAAATAACTCCTGTAATTGGAGATAATCCAGATTTTGTGAACAAGTATTTGGACACACTCAAAATGTTGTAAATAAATTGTCTGGTTAAATTATAAGCTTTAATAATAAAAATGAAAATGGTATTTTCTGGCGTTTCTCATGTGTGTGATTATAATCCAGGATTCGGATCTCACATACTAATATAAGAGTTTCTGCTTAATAAGAAGCTTCTTTACATCTCACCAATAGATGTCTCTAGTGAAGTTCTATTGATTCAAGAACAAGGTTTCTAAATTGGTTCATATATACAGAACTTCCAAGAATTTGAGTAGTGCGGTTGTCAATAATGGGTAGAATTGGTGAATGTTACACGTGTGTAAAGTGGTCACTTAAACCAGCCTATGACGGTCGTCAGCCCCGTAAATGCCCAGACTTCCATATTCTTCTTCATCTTTGATGAGTTGTCAAAAATAACATGAAAATAACTCCTGTAATTGGAGATAATCCAGATTGTGTGAACAAGTATTTGGACACACTCAAAATGTTGTAAATAAATTGTCTGGTTAAATTATAAGCTTTAATAATCAAAATAAAAATGGTATTTTCTGGCGTTTCTCATGTGTGTGATTATAATCCAGGATTCGGATCTCACATACTAATATAAGAGTTTCTGCTTAATAAAAAAGCTTCTTTATATCTCACCAATAGATGTCTCTAATGAAGTTCTATTGATTCAAGAACAAGGTTTCTAAATTGGTTCATATATACAGAACTTCCAAGAATTTGAGTAGTGCGGTTGTCAATAATGGGTAGAATTGGTGAATGTTACACGTGTGTAAAGTGGTCACTCAAACCAGCCTATGACGGTCGTCAGCCCCGCGAATGCCCAGACTTCCATATTCTTCTTCATTTTTGATGAGATGTCAAAAATAATATAAAATTAAAATTAATTAGCGGATTGCCTTAGGAAAAATATTAAGCTCGGTGAAAAAAATATTCGGGTAAAACATGGGACTCGTTTTTGATACATTGTCTATGGGTAATAACATCCAGCTTGGTACACACATGCATATTTATGAACATTCTTATCCCTGTGAAATCTTGCAACAAAGAAAATTAGAATTCTTCGTCAATTAACAAACAAAGAAGAGCTAGTAAAAACTAATTAGGTTCGAACTTTTTTTTACTAAGTTCAGTCAACACTCGAAAGTTGAAAAAGAAAAATAAGACTTAACTAACGTCTATGGTAAGAGCTATAAATAACATTGAAAGGGACAATCGAACGATAGAAGAAAAAATACACATCCAATATTTGATTTTGATCGGAAAAGAGGAGTGCAGAACGAGAAAGCGTAATTTTGGACATGGTTGTTCTCTCCTTTTGACCTTTATCTGCATCTAATGGTGCATAGGGCACTCTATCAGATCTACAAAATGTTAACTTAACCATTGATTACATGGTTCAGAAAAATGTCAAATAAATATGAGAGTTTAAAATCTCTATTTTGATCATCCTAAGAACCGGCAAACGCGCTATCCATTTTACATAATATATAATAATTTCATTAATTGATTAGGCGATCACTTTGTGATAATATCAATCCTTTTTTATTCAAGTTTTACTTGATAATTACGACTCTTCCTAAAAATCTAACGTGAAACATGTTCCGATGCATTTCGCGTCATTTTCAAATACCGTATGTGAAGCTAATTCTAAATTTTAGAGGTGAGTCCTTGGGACGTTGGTAAGAAAAAAAAATAAACAGTAAAAATTCATAAAAATAAAAATAATAATAAACTCATAATAAATAATATGTAAATGAAAAAAGTCTATGTTCCCACCGATAAGAAGGAAAAAAATATATATTTAAAAAAACATCTCCCACCCCCTCTTCAACCGTCAACGTGCCAAGGACCCAACTCAAAAATTTAGAATTAGCTTCACATACGGCGATTGAAAATTATTCGAAATGTCTCAATAGATTTTAAGAAATAGTGGTATTTATCAAGTAAGTCTTAAATAAAAAATTGATTGATATTACCGCAAACCTTTAATATTAACTACTCAAAGTAACTATGTTAAACTTAAATTAAAAATCTATTATTAAACCCTTAATTACTCGCACCAAAAAAATACATAACTGCTTATTATGTATTAAATATATAAGATAATAAAACTTGCTTATTATAAAAGTGCTTTATTGATTTTATCATATTTAAAAGAAATAACATGAACTAAATATCAAATGAAAAGCAGAAAATGCTTCATTTTTTTACGCAAAATTGCTTTGACCCCATGCGACTAATTAAGGGTTAAGCTCAAACGGCGGAGTCCAAAGACAAAGATACTCACCCTCACTCAATAGATCAGATATATCGAGAGATTAGACAATAGGTTTCCGTCTATTTTCATCTCAAGTACCGGTTCCGTCCGCCAACAAAGTGTCGTATATCCATCTAGTTGCGGTCCGATACAAATTCCAATGCATGAAATTATATTATCATCAGATACATACCCTGGCCGCACGAGTGGAAAATAAAACCTCGCAATATCGAGAAAAGGTCAAATAATTCAGGCACGACTTGCAACATGTTTGATTAGGACTGATTGCGACGCCCTGTTGATATTTAACGTGAAAAACGACTTAACGAATTCAGGCCAATATTTCTGCACAGGGACACAACTTAAAATATAAGTAGATATTGTATAAGTACATATATAAAAAAAAATAAGGGTTTAAATAATGTAAGTTAACCTAGATACACAATTGGAGTGGTGGAATCAATCATGTTTAAATAATACATTCTAAGCTTGTATACCAATAAAATCATATTAAATATGTTTTAATTAAGATACTAAATGTTAAGAAATGTCAATGTGACGTGTTATTTATAAATACACATAAAATTTACAATTAAAATATGCAGTTATAAAACAACATATTAAAAAAAAAACATAGTGTTCTATAAAATTTAACTTTCGATTACTCTTTCAATTAGGATAAAAATAAGAAGATGTAAGACCAGACTAGACGAATGTGCGGCAAAACAATGTTCAAAAGATTTTCGAATGGTAAAATAAGGAAAAATGCAAAGTTGAGATAAGCATTATCGATAAAATTAAGAAAGGTTTGTTGAGTTGGTTTGGACATGGTTCAACGAATGAATGAGGAAAGAACGGTAAAACAAAAAAGAGCAGAGGAAGACCGAGAAAAACTTGGCACGATCAAGTATGCCAAATACTTTGAAAGCGGTCGAGTCAGGAGTCGAAATAATCGACGAGTATGTATGAATGAGGAGATGCATGAATGTGCAAGAGGTGAAGAATGTTTGCAAATACATCATGGTGTGGCGTTCAATTCTGTCTGCCTACCCCTACCGGGAAGCGGTGAAATGGTTAGTTAGATAGAATGTTATGATTATTAAAATGGTTCAGCCACTTTTCAACTTGAATTGTTTAAAATATCAGTAACCTAAGTTGCGTGCGTGTTGCATCGTTTATTAATTAATTGTTTCAATGAATTAAAATACAATAAAATGGAATCAGAAATTAAAAATACAGAAAAAAAATAGTAAAAGAATTTCATTTCAATATTACCAATTAGTGATAAAAAGGACGACTCCTCCTTATGTCCGCTTCCGAGGTGTAATGGTTAGCGTGTTTAGCTACCGTGCTGGAGGTCCCGGGTTCGATTCCCAGTGAGAGGGGGTTGAAAATAAATGTCAGTTATTTTACACGTTAATATTTATTTGATATTACGCAGGACTGGTCCCTGAAGCGCAGGAGTGACCACCTTGCCTTCACATAAGTAACGATCGAGATGACACCGCGTCAATGCGATGCAGTGCCCTATGCACCATCGGGTGCGGATAAGGGTTGGTTAGAGTGATAAAAAGTGTTTCCGATTCAGTGACCCCTCACTGTACCGCTAGCCAATAGCTGAAAGTGAACCCACGAAGTTATTGGATCAATAGAGATTCAAGATTATGTACAGAGGATGCAAGTGCCGACGGAAAAGATCTATTCCGTTTATTTTCTTGACTAGCGAACAAACATTATCTTTTCTTTGTAGGCGTGGAATAGCTCAGAGGTCTTCCGAGATCAAAAGAAAAGAAGTCTAGCATATAAACTAATGTCGTTAATATACAAGGGTATAAATGTATATTTTTTGAACTACAGCATACACAGAGTATGTGTAAAGCAATAACAGATATACGTACTAATAAAAATGTATTCAGCTTAAACATAATTTTATGAAAATCTGAATATATCATATCGACTTGTGTGTTTTACAATATAGAAATAAAGAAATACAACACATTTATGGTAAAGAGCTTTTTATTTCATTGATTGATTCTGCGGTAACGTAGTGGTAATATATCGTAGTCGTACAGGAGAAAGTGACAAACTACCAAAACGTAAAATGTTCAGGAGGGCCATTTAAGTCACTTTTGCTTGGCAACAAAATAAACATCAATACAGTTAGTAATTTTTACCAAGTCAATATATTATAATTCCAAGTTAAAAATCCTTTGGGATTTCTTCAGGGCAATATTAAGCTAGTAAGATATCAAATAGTCAATGATCACGTTTTTGATAAATAATGCACTCGGTCACTTTTTCCTGTATGACTACGATATATGAATATCAAATTTGACTTTTACTTAGTAAAAATAACTATTTATTAAGGCTGGATAATCGATAACCCGCAACGTAATTTTCTTCAAACCCAGGTAACATTTAAAGCAATCGAATTTTTTGCTTATCATTGTTTTTGTATTTAAATAAAAAAATATTCGAAATAAATATATGATTTTTAAGAGAAAAGAGGTATTTAAAGGTAAGGAGTTAATTTTTTTTCGATAAACATATATTTAAAAAAAAATCAAGAGTTATTGGTAGGTAGAGAGAAAAAAAATAATATGTAGAAAATATTTTTTCAAACCAAACTCCAATTTCTGTTCTATTTTTTTTTTTCGTAGACAACACGTGTGGCTTCATGTGCAGCCGGTCATGTACTGAATTGTATATACATGTTCAAAAGTACATCATTAAAGTCTATTAATACATGTGTTTCGGTGGATTCAACATCGAGTTTGGTGCAATCAAATACAAATATTAAAAATCGTTTTTAACGATTTGATTCGTCATATTTCCTGTATCCAAGTTGACATATAATAATTAAGAAGGTGTTTGTAAATAGGCGAATTAGACAATAAAAAAAATCATTGCCAATTCTTTTAACCATTATTACTAAGCGATAATCAAATCAAAGAATGTAAAGACATGAAGGCTTATCACTTAAAATATGCACAAGGCTATCGAGAAGTCACCCGGAAAATCAATTATCTATTGTAATAACAACACAACAATTTGCGAGTAATTGTTACTTGAAGTTTGAAGTATTTCGAATCTACCACTAAACTACCACTACCACGAAACACATCTACCGCTTACTGTCAAGATTACATGCAAATCACATCGAAGTGACAATAGTACTTGAAAATATTGCAGAATCAAACGTTGTAATTTCGTTAGTAGTGTGGGAGTCATAGAGGTTAGACATCGTGAAGGTTGTGCCGTGGAAGTCGACAGTGGAGACAATAATCAAGAACGTGTGGGTGACATTTTTTTGCTCCCAGCCTAGGCAAGGCCTTGCGGATTTCTTCGGAAGAGGTCGCCGACAATTATATATGATTTTTACACCTGTCACTTGCGCGTAGGCATTCGTCGATACTCCGCGATTAAATTCAAATATTTACATAAATAAAAATTAAAATGTTCGTTTGATATAAAGCCTAAATCATGCAGACTCTAGAGAGTAATTCAACGATTGCTTTGAATTTTTGAGACAATATTGCATTCGAATACACGCGTGATTTTACTATATTTGTGATGGCCAAAAACATATCTTTTTAGCTCAAAGGCAGCGCTATTTGTTGAACGTAACAGAAACACGTGCAATACTATACTATACTTTGGTCATAGCAGACAGCATGCTTCTTGATAGCTGCTGTCACTAAGAATTTACAATGTTTTGATTGCACGCGATTAGTTTCGAAAACTACAGTTGTTTTCATTGACAGACGATTGCTAAAACAAAACAGTTGTTTTTTTAGAAATATTTCAAAAATATATTATAGTTATTCACACAAGATGTTCAAGTATTATTCTTACTTTTAAATTATGATTAAATCTTATTAGTGATACCAGTAAATCATATCGTATGAGGATATCTGTGTACTGTCAATAAACATATGCATAAATAAATAATTTGCCTGCACAAAACTCGATAACTGAATGCTTAAGAACTGCATGTAGTTAAATGCATATTTATGACTTCCGTGTTCTAAGATTTCGTTAAGTACTGTCAAGTGAGACTGTATAAATTGCGTTAGAATTGAGTGTGAATGTGACGTTAAACAATATTTTTGTCTGTGGTATTCATATGCATTGTATATACCTTCTTTAAACTGACCCTGGCTCGAATCCAAGAGTTTCAAGATTTTACGATGAGAGAAAAAGTATTATGTGGAAAAAAAGGTCAACGTTAAATATTCAGTGATAATTACGAGTCTGAGCTATTATTAAACATTTTAACGCTCACCCACTTCCCAATCCCAACAATCCTATGCAGTGCCCATTTGATCGATGCGGTGTTATCTTGATCGATAAGTACGTAAAGGTAAGGTGATCAGTCATGTACTTTAGGAACAAGTGACATTAAATAATGACTTATATTTAATTCTACCTAACTAATTCACTAATCATCATGCCGCTTCTAAGCAGGGGTATGCAGAGAGAATAGAACGCCATACCAATCTATCTTTGCAAACAATTTTCGCCTCTTCCACGTTCATGCATATCTCCTCATATATAACCGCTGATTATTCCGACTCTTGACCCGACCGCTTTCAAGCATTTGAGTTGCCTCGTATTTTTTTTTCGTTCTTTCCTCACTTATTCGTTCAACATGTCCAAACCATCTCAACAAACCTATTTATTGAAGTATGTTCCCTTTTGATTAAAGTATTTTTGCAAATAATGAAAACACAAATATTTCACTTTTAGATAAAAAAAAATGCTGTTGTGTTTGCACTGTGTGACTGCATTTATTTAATTATATTTTATATGAATGCTTGGTAATAATTTCAGGTATTTTTTAATTGATCTATAGCATGATCGACCTAGTTGAGGTCCCTAGTAAAAACTTGTGCTGTAAAAACGAACGTTCCATTTCAATGGAAATGAAAACAGTAAATGTGCGTTTATAATCAATAATTGAAATATCTACGTACCGAGAGTCTATGTTTCTAGACACGCTGTAAAGTGACAATAGGTACTAGATAAATATTTTGTCTTGCATGTAGCAATGAGAAATTTCACGGTTTTACATATCTTATTAAATATGCAAAATGCGCTTCCTCGTGTATGTCAATTTTCCAGTATTCAAAAGGCAACTTGGATGTAAAAAAATATTGTTAATAAAATACAATTGTCTAGGTATTCGTCTTCTCTAGTTTCACTGGCAGAAAAAACACCGCAACGGTATAATTTTATTTATTTTTTTAACTTATAGTACACAATATCGGCTCAAAATTATTTATGACTTGACCTTTATTTGTAAAAGAGTGTAATAATTTAAGTGTATGAGAGTCAAATGAGTGGTTAGTTTCCATGATATGATTTGCAAATTCCGAAAAATAATTACTTGTTAGTCCACGACGATGTTCTCTTATTCTAATTCTTAGACTTCTCGCAGTTTGGCCAGTATATTTTTTATCGTAGTCATTTTTTTTTTATAATATACTGTTTCAAAATACGTCACCATTATTATCAATGTTTCCTTTTACAAAAAATGTTGTTCCTTAACCCCCCTACCTATATTTATTAACCTATATATACACCTAAATATATTTTTATTCGTAAGTTTTAATTTGTACCAGAAGATGAAAACAATTGTCGTTTTCGAAACTAGTCTTAAATAAAATAAAACTCGATCAAGTGGATTATTCAAGTGTTTAATTTTTAATAAAAAATCTACATATTATATTTCATTCCTACAGTCAAAATGAAGGATAATTAAAAACCATTCAATCAGAAAAGGAATGCCATATACGTAGTCCACCCACCCGACACAATACGAACTACAATATCAACATTATATTAGTGTAATAATACACGTGTGGGCCGTATGAATATTATATATTCATCTTACGAAGTTTCACATTACAAAACATCCGAGCACTTTAAATCACGCTCGTCGTATCCGTAAACGGCAAATTCTATTGCATATTCAATTATAATATTATTATTATCACAACCAAGCGGACTTTCTCCTAATTTACAATTTATACACAAAGAGCGCTTGTGCACTGCACGGAATTCTACTGTCCGGCAGTCCGGTTAGCATGAAAAAACGGATGATTGGCTTGTGTATTTGTCCGTATTTCTTCGGATCGGTGCGCGATCACGGTGCGCGTGAACTCGATCACGCTAAACTAATGTGCAAAGGCAAATAGCCGCAAGTTAACAATATTAGTTTTGAGATAAACGAGTTTATAGTTAACTTAAAATGACGCTTTTTGCCAAAACATGTATCAAATGAATACAATTTTGCGGCTATTAGAATAATGAATATTTCGCTAAACTAATGTGCAAAGGCAAATAGCCGCAAGTTAACAATATTAGTTTTGAGATAAACAAGTTTATAGTTAACTTAAAATGACGCTTTTTGCCAAAACATGTATCAAATGAATACAATTTTGCGGCTATTAGAATAATGAATATCTCGGTAAAGGAAAGAGATAGAGCAAAATCTGTGATTGTATATGATAGAGGCCAGTTATAAGAATGATTTAAGCCGTGTTAAGCCAAACAGCCGCAACTTGAGTTACGGCTAGTTGTCTTCATACATTAGTAAACTGTCGTAGTCGCTTATTATTTGAAAAAAAAATCGGACTGCCGGACGGTAAAGTTCCGTCTAGTGCACAAGCGCCCAAAGTGGCCGGCTGTGGAAATTAATTCACCGGAGAGTAGCGAGTGCCGAGTACCGCCAGCTACAGAGAAGAATGAAAGTGCATTCATGACATTGAACGAGCGAGCATTGATCCGAATTAATTCAAGTATCAATTAAGAGGGCACCGAGAGATGAACAGACGCCGGGTGGCTTCTGTTTCTGCGCTCATCGAGATATGAAATAATGTTTGCCAAATGAAATTTGCTCTACGTAATGCAGAGTTTCCCAATTTGAATCTCTTGGGGGGCAATGCGCAAATCACTATGGGGGTACTCGCAAAAATACAATTCAGTCAGCGATCGGCTGCGCGAGCGCCCAGATGTGTCTCTGCATACAATTTTTCTTTTAGAATATGTACTGGATATTTTTTTTTTAAATTGAATTTAAAAAAAAACTTCTAACCTTTCAATTACTCTTTGCTTTTCAAAACCATATATTTATTTCAAAGAATTTTTTTTCAATACAAAAACGATGTTAAAAAAAAATCAATAGCATATCGTTCACTCCTTTCAAGAACGTCATAAATCGAAAATCGTCAATTATCAGTTGTGCGTGTTTTCGGAATGCCCAGAAAATGTACTATATCCCAGCAAAAGAGGCATATTTTAAACTTAATATTTACCCGCTACAGGGCAGAAAGTGTTGTTTTTGCATTTTGAATAAAATGTATTGTTTAGTTATTTTTTTTAAATATACTAAACATTTTTCAAATGGACAAAAAACCTTCAGATTTTATCTAAAAAGATCTGTTGCACGGTAAAAAGTTCAAAAAGTGGCTTGATATTTATTTTTAATACATTGTATTATATTTTTAAACTTTAAAAACGTTCTCCTGAAAAATCAAGTATTTTGATTTATGACGTTCTTGAAAGGAGTGCGCGATATGTTACCAGGGTTGAAATTGAAGAAAATTAAGTTGCGAGCTATCGAATGTTTTGATATTTGTTTCATTGTTTACTGAAAAACGCATTTTCGAAAAAAAATCCAGTTTGACATTTTTGGAATATGATGACAGCACGTTCTTTTTGTGCATTTCCATATTATTTTTAGTGATATATGGAAATACTAGCCCAAATGTCAGCGTCAAAATTTTGAGGTGATAGTAAAGTATGGAACTACTTTTCATGTGTGTGATTGATTTGTTCTTATTTTAATTAAAGTTCCTAATTTCATCCAAAACTGAAACATACGAGTAAGAAAAGAGTTCGTCAGTATTCGAAGGATTATTTGCATTTTAATTTGTCAAGCCAAGCCCGAGGATCACATGAATTTTGTTTTGAGTTGTAATGTAACATAATATTACGCATCGTAAGCGCTTTTAAGGTAGTATTTTACGAAAATGGCGCTATATAAATTATCCAAATTTATTATTATACATATTTTTTATTTACGAAGATTAAATAAAAATAGTACATATATATTGCATACGTGCATTTTATATATTAAGCATTTTTTTCAGAATTTGTTAGGTATGTTGAATAAAAATAATAATATGGGGGTGGATTGTTGACGTGGCGCATGGTACACAGAAGATTTGGAAACACTGGCGCAATGGAAATTATAATACATAGATGCGGGATTTGTAAGCATTCGCACCATACTACGGAATGGTAATTCGGCGATTGAAATACGATCGTGAAGTATCATGAATATGTACAATTATGTACACACGTTAGAGTGAATATACATTAGGGACTATTATGCTAAGTGCGGGTGAATGGATAGGAAAACCTGACCTACGAATGTGTCGTGTGTCGTGACGTGGCGTGAATACAGACATTAAAATTCCGTTCCGTCGTTTCTGTAACAAAGGCTAAACCTGTATAAACCAATAATAGTTTATTTACTAAACTTAACCATACTTTTGTGAAAGTTGTGCCCTTGGAAGGTTATCAGAAGTGGATGGGGTGGAAGTTTTGATATTAGATAACATTGACAAAAAGGGTATTAAATATAGTATCACTATGAGCAAATGTGTTACTAGCTTGGAATCAGGCTGTTTACACAATAAATGATATTTTTTGCGTAAATGCATTGTACGTCAGCATGAATTGATCAAGTATCACAATATATTTCAATAAATACTAATATTTACCAAGTAAAATGTAAATTTATAGTAAAAATATATACATATTACTACAGAAGCCGAATCCATTAAAAAAGAAAATAATTAATTAATTTATTAATCTAAAAATAGCATATTGTCTTCCTATATGCAACATAATTTTTTATGTATAGTAAAACAATAATTGTAAAGATTTTGATGTACTAGTGTAATGTTGTCGGTAACGACGAAATGCGGTCACAGGTTAAAAAAAAACAAAAGGAAAAACCTGTGATTTTATTTTATAAAACATCTCCACCAAGAAATGTCTAAAAATTAAATCGAGTAATTTTTATCTTATTCATTCATAAATGATAGTTAAAAAAATCATTTTAATGAATTTCTTCATTGTTTTGGATTGTACAGAACTTTGTGATTACCTACGTTTTTCTCAAATATTTTTTTTCGATATTTTGTTAGTACATACTAGTGTTGATTTGATATTTTTGTCCAAAATTGTATCGTTTTTTCAGCATTTCATAATTTGAACATAAATATCAAAGTGATATAAAATATTATTTCGTAATATGAACAACTGAGTCTGAGTCAATTGATCGAGTTTTAAGTCTGTTTGTAAGTCTACATAACTCCTTGGCTAGGTTTTCAGACGTAATAATAATTCGCTTCTGCAAACGAAAGAAAAGTTAACTGTAACAGACATTATCTGCCGTACTTGAGAGGCTTCTCGAGGATTTACTCAATCTGTTTCCAGTCTCGTATACGGAAAATAAAGGCAGACGATGTGGAATACGGAACACCAAAGAAAGTATGCAAAGTATTCATATTGTTCCTAATAAACGTGTGTCAGTTTCCTAATGATTTTGAGACCGTCTTCATTGAGCAGTCGTTCCACTTAACCATACAACGGTAACGTATTATGTCGATATCTGTAAAATATTAATTGTGAACACGTCCACCTTGTGACCGGATCTGAGCAGTAAAGAGGACATTACTGGTGCCATTGTATTAGTATGTACAAAAAACTGGTCAAATTTGTATGGAGAAGGATTGTATTAGTACAAAAAACTGGTCAAATTTGTATGGAGAAGGTCGAAAAAGTCTAATTTGGTAAGTGAATCGCTTAAATTGAATAATTTAATGTTGGAACATGATCTTTTTGAAGCCTCTACTTGTTTACGTGTGATTTCGGCTCTAACAAACAAAATACATTGTTTCACTAATTGATTCAGCAGTCACTTTGTAGTAAAATAAATCCATTTTTAATTTAAGTTTCGATTTTGTCTATGTTTGTCAATGTTCCCACTAATAAAAATATATAAAAAGGAACAGCTGTTACCCTCTGTTCAACCTTCAACGTCCCAAGGACTCAACTCTTAAATTTAGACATAGCTTCACATACGGTGTTTAAAAATGATGCATAATGCATCGAAACACGTGTAACAATAGAATTTAAAAAAATAAATTGTAATGAAAATAAATAAAGGACATAAGACGAGATAGAGATAGAGAAAAAACGATAATTAACTAACATTATGGAAAATATTCGATCTACTTCAATTAAATCACTTTATAAATGTGGACGGAAAAAAAAAATTTTACCTTAAATGTAAGTATGAAGTGATCAAATACACATATACATATATTCATATATTGAACGTGATTGGAAGTAAATCAAATATATGAACAAACGTTACATATGCACACACGTACTTCACTTACATAAACTACGTTTTTACAATAAAAAAATAAATAATAAGTATTAATATAATTATTGATGAAAATGCTACAACGAACGTGTTCAGAACTAGAGAGCTTTCTAAGAAAATCGCAACAAGAACGGGTAGCCCAGAAAGGTACTTTACTTGAAAAGAAATCGGTACAGGTTACTTACTCCACTACTGCCTATTATAATAACAAGTTCAGATCAAGCAGGCACCAGAGAGTATTATGTCGGTATCCGCAGGGCAGTGGTTAGCACGCTGAATGAGCGAGCATTAGAAACTGTGTTTGATTTATGAATCGGTTAATTAATTAATATAACGATATATTCATTTCACTATATTTCGTTGCGATTTCATTACCTTCAAACAGTAGCTTACGTGATTATGAAAATTACATCACCGTACATTGCTTTAAGTTAAAAGTTAATCCTTTTCTTTGACATCTCAAAACAGATGAAGGAGAATATGGAAATTGGGGTATTTACAGGGCTTATGATCCGTCATGGGCTGGTTAAGTAATCGCTTTACACACGTGCAACATTCACCATTCTCTACCCATGATAGACAACCACACCACTAAAATTTTTGGAACTCCTAGATATATGATTAATCTCATGACACAGTACATATGAGCACACAACAGGCACTTATGTTGGATTGATAAAACTTTATATTTAGCAGAGTACCCATGATAGACAACCACACCACTAAAATTTTTGGAACTCCTAGATATATGATTAATCTCATGACACAGTACATATGAGCACACAACAGGCACTTATGTTGGATTGATAAAACTTTATATTTAGCAGAGACACTTTTATTTGTAAGCAAGATATATGC
The DNA here is from genome assembly GCF_059751285.1 of Brachycentrus maculatus. Lineage (NCBI taxonomy): Eukaryota > Metazoa > Arthropoda > Insecta > Trichoptera > Brachycentridae > Brachycentrus > Brachycentrus maculatus. The sequence goes on along the minus strand of NW_028281186.1, from coordinate 111,722 downwards.
AAGATTTGTGAACAAGTATTGGGACACACTCATAATGTTAATATTTAAAAAAAAATGTATGTGTGGAAATTCTATGAAAAAATACGATTTCTCTTTTAAGTTTTTCATTGAATGGCTAACGTAAATTATCTTTAATTGCCCATGTATATTTCATTTACGACTAAAGCAACAAAAAAAGAAAATGTATATTTCAAATATCGCTCACTCCTTTCAACAACGTCATATATTAAAAATCGTAAAATTTCAGTTGTGCATGTTTTCGGAATGCTCAGAAAATGTACTTTATGCCAGCAAATATTTTTAACTTAATATTTACCCGCCACAGGACAGAAAGTGTTGTATTTGCATTTTGAAGAAAAGGCGTTGTTTAATTATTTTTTTTTAAATATGAAAATATTTTTAAAATGAAGAAAAATTCAGGTTTTACCTAAAAAGATCTGTTGCACAGTAAAAAGTTCAATAAGTGGCTTCACATTTATTTTTAATACATTTTATTATATTTTTAAACCTTAAAAACGATCTCCTGAAAAATCAAGTTTTTTGATATATGACGTTGTTGAAAGGAGTGAGAAACGATATGTACGTCTTTTAAGTATACTAGTAAATTGAAACATAAACTTATGAAACATAAAATAAGTGTGGGTGAACAGAATTTTACCTTGTAGTCAATAAGTTTATCTTATTTTTTGACATCTCATCAAAGATGAAGAAGAATATGGAAGTCTGGGCATTTACGGGGCTTACGACCGTCATAGGCTGGTTTAAGTGATCACTTTACACACGTGTAACATTCACCAATTCTACCCATTATTGACAACCACACTACTCAAATTCTTGGAAGTTCTATATATATGAACCAATTTAGAAACCTTGTTCATGAATCACTAGAACTTCACTAGAGACATCTATTGGTGAGATGTAAAGAAGCTTTTTATTAAGCAGAAACTCTTATATTAGTATGTGAGATCCGAATCCTGGATTATAATTAAGATAGTCCAGATTTTGTGAACAAGTATTTGGACACACTCAAAATGTTGTAAATAAGTTTATCAATTCATACTGTCATTTGTTTTATTTATGGTCGGTTGTTAAAAAATGATAACGTAACAGAAGTAAAGAAACTACAGTAAATTGGGTAGTAAAATCGATGGCTGCTAAAGAGACGTTATAAAAACGAAAGGATGGGCCATTAAATCGTAAATTGTTGAAATAACAAGTGTTCCCGATACGAATTGCGTTTTTTCAATAAATATAAAAGTCAGAAAATTGGAGGGATTAAATTGTATAAATTGTAAAAATTATCCCAATATATATAATCAACAAATTGTATAAATGTATGAAAACACATGTTTTGTAAACTAATTAAAAACATATTATTATTATTTTATTTTTTTGACATCTCACCAAAGATGAAGAAGAATATGGAAGTCTGGGCATTTACAGGGCTGACGACCGTCATAGGGTGGTTTAAGTGATCACTTGGTGAATGTTACACACGTGTAACATTCACCAATTCGACCCATTATTGACAACTACACTACTCAAATTCTCGGAAGTTCTATATATATATATATATATGAACCAATTTTGAAACATTATTCTTGAATCACTAGAACTTCACTAGAGACATCTATTGGTGAGATGAAAAGAAGCTTTTAATTGAGCAGAAACTCTTTTATTAGTATGTGAGGTCCGAATCCTGGATTATAATCACACACATGAGAAACGCAAGGAAATATAATTTTCAGTTTTATTATGTAAGCTTATAAGTTTTATTATGTAAGCTTATAATTTGACCAGATAATTTATTTACAACATTTTGAGTTTACACACTCAAAATGTAATTAAAAACACATTAGGTACATTTTTACACGAAAACATAATAATACCTGTCTGAATTCATAAACTAACGATTATTCAATGGTAATTGATTATTATATCATACATTCTTTAGGCGGGACTTAACTACAATATAAATTAGCAGAGCAGGACTCTTATAAATATGCAGTGTCCAAGTTACACAAGCTAGTAAGACTTCGGGTGTGCAACCCCAGGCGGCAGGCAAAACCATGAAAGTTATTTTTATATTCGTAACTATTTTTCCCCCGCAATTTAATTTTTCATATAGCACCGTGTATCTGTATCCCGACACGACGGCAATGCATAGAGCCGGACGTCCGGTCAAGCCCATTTTTTTAGAATACATATTGGATTTTCGAATATGTATTGAAAAAATATTTTTATACACTTTTTTTAACTTCTTACATTTCAGTAATTCTTTTCTTTTCAAAACCACGTGTTTATTTCGAATAAAAACTTATATTTTCTTTACAAAAAATTGTCTTTAAAAAAAAACGATTATGTCAAATGTTAGCTGGGTTTAAAAAAAAAAGTTGCTGTTTAACGAATACTATGCTTTAATTTGATCGATGATGCTTATCTCAGCCTTGCATTCATTCGAACACCTATCTTACATCATTTTACCGCACATTTGGCCGAGAGATCGCATTTCCACTGAATTTGGCCTACTTTCATCCGTCTTTTGCCTTATATGCAATGGGTACGTATAGATAAAGATCAAAAATAGATTTCTATCGGATTCCGCGGTGTGGGCATGACAGATGATCTCCAAGACGCGATTATTAAGAAAACTTAAAAATGAACAGTGTTTGTATCGAAAGTAAGAGCGCTCGTGCACTACACGAAATTTTACTATCCGGCAGTCCGGTTAGCATGTAAAAACGGATGATTGGCTTGTACACTGGTCGGTCTTTTTCCGGATCGGTGCGTGATCACGGTGCACGTGAACTCGATCACGCTAAACTGTCGCAGTCGCTTTTATTTGAAAAAACCGGACTTATATTGAAAGCTGTCCCACCGCATTCCCAGATCTGATACAGAAGCATCTAGGCTTCCCGACAGACCTTCTCTTGCAAAGCAATTTTTTTTAAAAACTATGTTGCGAAATTTATTGAAAATGTGAAACAAAATTGTATCCCGATTTTACTCAAAACTAAACCATCCACCAGCAGCGGTTATAAAGTCCTTGGGGACTCTGCGTTATGACAATTGTCTCGCTTAGTTATGGCATTTTCAAAGAATGTTTAAAACATTCGTTTGCAAATGCCATAACTAGGCGAAACAATTGTCAGAACATCAATTTTTATGTGTTTTTAAACAATAAAATACAACTTAGTAGACTCAAAAAAATTGTGTTTGATTTAACAATTAATACATAAATTATATATTTGTCTTTGAAAAATCGGACTGCCGGACAGTAAGATTTCGTGTAGTGCACAAGCGCCCTAAGCGGTAAGAATAGCGGGAGATGGGCGCGCTGCGTCTGCGCGCCGCTGGTACAGAAATACGGAAATGATTCACGATTCGGGCGCCGCGTCTCGAGGCGTCCCGGCGCTATTTCTCTCCCCGCCGCCGGCGCGCGGCGACCGAATCCACTGTGCAACTGACCTATATATACGAAAGATGGATTTAGTGCCGGTCCAAGGATGCGTGCGGGATTAGCGCGACGTATGCAACGCCTTGGAAAAGTCGTAATTTCTTGACCCTTTGATGTATCCGATATTATCAAATTCATTTAGTCAGGAAGTCTAGATGCTTCTGTATCAGATCTGGGAATGCGGTCGGACAGCTTTCAATAAATGAAATTTATTTGATTCAATAAATAATATATCGTTTCAAAATTCTTCACCGCTGCTTTCCATTTTTCCTTTATTTACAAACTCTACCCCCTTGACTAACCCCCCCTCCTCCTAAATTATCCCTCTCCTTATTTATATAACAGATAATAATTTATTATGCTTTAGTTTATATTTAGACCTGGAGATGGAAGCATAGCTTATGAAACTAGGCGTACGCAAGTGGTAAAAAAAGGTTTTTTCATTTAAAATATTGTCAAATTTATACAAAAATATGATTTCGTCAACGCCTCATTCACGGTTTTTTATAAGGCGCAATTTTATCATATTTTGCAATCGTAATTATAGGGTAAAACTATGTATTTAAAAAAACTAAAAAGTATAAAATATTTGTATTCTTATTATATGTACAAATATTTTCTATAAATATCGCAACTTAGTTCATAAAACAAACAAAGGAAATGTTTGCAAGTGAAGGTCTGTCAGGAAGCCTAGATACTTCTGTATCAGATCAAGGAATGCGGTGGGACAGCATTCAGTAAAAAAAATATATACAAACATTTCGATTCTATACTAGCAGATCTAGGCAGCCCGTTATTGAAAATAGGCATCAAGTTGTGGTGGATGAAGACCGCGAAACTAACCACGGGACCACAACGCGACTTTTAACATTATTATTTTTCACAATAAATATCGCTCACTCCTTTCAAGAACGTCATAAATCAAAAATCGTCAATTTTCAGTTGTGCGTGTTTTCGGAATGTCCAGAAAATGTACTATATCCCAGCAAAAGAGGCATATTTTTAACTTAATATTTACCCGCTACGGGTCAGAAAGTGTTGTTTTTGCATTTTGAAGAAAAGGTATTGTTTAATGTTTTTTTTTAAATATCCTAAATATTTTTCAAATGGGGAAAAAAACTTTCAGGTAAAAAGATCTTTTGCACAGAAAAAGTTCAAAAAGTGGCTTGATATTTATTTTTAATACATTATTATATTTTTAAACATTAAAACCGTTCTCCTGAAAAGTTTTTTGATTTTTGACGTTCTTGAAAGGAGTGAGCGATATAATAATACCATATTAAATATTCAAGTATTTTAAGAAATAAAAAATAAGGGTTTAAAACAGCTAATATCTACGTGACAAATTTTTTAACATTAATAGTTTGTTCATTAATTGTGTACGTTAAATGCCTTTTTTTCTGATTGACAGGCAGGTAAGGTTTATAGTTATACATATTTAGTTATTAAAGAAAATTCATTTTAGCATTTGAAATTACATTGTGAATTTGATACAAATGTCTTATTTTAACAAAAATAACGAAAGATACATAAGTACAGTATCTATCACTCATTCTGTATATAGTAAAGATTTTCTAGGCTTATTAGTGTCAAAAGGGAGACAAATATTTTATTAAAAATTCCCGATTTTACATAACACTGTGAATCTCGTAAAACAATGCGCGCACACATGGCACAAATTAAAAAAATTAAATATACGTCCATTGTATGTATATATGACATCTGATAATACGATACTTTCATAACTCGAAGGAAACAATGTTTAAGAGTAGCGTGAATGGAATCTGGTATGTGAAATCCTAATTATAAATTACAATGAAGCAGTAACGGACGCACAAAAACTAGAGAACATCGTGTGATTGGTTTCATATTACAAAGTGAGTGACGTGAATTTGTTCTGCGATAGCTTTACTTGCGTTCGGATGATTTTTCTGAATGAAAATGATAAAATTAAACACCCATCTATGAGATTCGGTATTTTCTTAAAAACATGTATTTACGTAACTTAAAGCTATCGGGATTAAAAAGCAGTAAACGATTTTACTAGTTGACTAACTAACTAACCATCACGCCGCTTCCCGCAGGGGTAGGCAGAGAGAATAGAGCGCCACACAACTCTGTCCTTGTAAACATTCTTCGCCTCTTCCACGTTCATGCATCTCCTCATACATACCCGCCGATTGTTACGACTCCTAACCTGACCACTTTCAAGTATTTAGCATACCTGATCGTGCCATGTTTTTCTCGGTCTTCCTCTGCTTCTTTTCCCACTAACATTCGCCTCATAAATTTGTTTTACCGTTCTTTCCTTACTCATTCGTTCTACATGTCCAAACCATCTCAACACACCTTTCTTAATTTTATCGATAATGCTTATCTCAGCTTTGCATTCCTTCCTTATTTCACTATTGGCACATCTATCATACATCGTTTTGTCGCACATTCTTCTGAGAGATCGCATTTCGACTTACATTACACGTGTACATGATGAAATAAATAAATAAATTTTGAGGTGTAGTAACTACATTGAGGGTTAGCACAGACGTTTTTAAAACAGGTCGAAAATATAAAAGGCAGTATTAATTAAAATAATAATAACAATAAAAATACGAGAACAATAACTAACTAACTAATCATCACGCCACTTCTCCGAAGGGGTAGGTAGTGAGAATAGAACGCCACGCCAATCTGTCTTTACGAACAATCTTAGCCTATTCCACATTCATAGATCTCTTCATACATACCCGCCGATTATTCCGACTCCTAACCTGTCCACTTTCAAGTATTTAAAATGCTTTATAATGCCAAGTTTTTCTCGGTCTTCCTCTGCTTCTATTTCCAACTACATTCACCGAATAAATTTATTTTACTGATTTTTTTTCACTCATTCGGTTCACATGGCCAAACTTTCTCAACACACCGTTATTAATTGTTGATATAATATAAGACGATTATAATTTTCCACATTGTTTTATGTTTTTTTTTTATTATCAATCATTAAAAGATATATCTAAATAATAAACAAGCAAAAAAAAACAGTTCGATTATTAAGTAGTATTTTAAAAAAATACTATAATATGTATTTAATATTTGTACAGCATGAAAAAAATATTTAAAAAAACAAACATTTTCAATAATTTAAGGATTAATTTAAATAAAAACCCAATAAAAACTGACAATAGTTCGATTATTAAGTTGCATATTTTTTTTTAAATATCTGTACATTATGTCATGGAATTTTTATAGATAAAATAGTCCTGGCCAAAATCCCATTAAATTTCAATTCGGCAATACGCAGTGCTCGGAAGCGTAACGTCACCGTTAGTCAAGATGAGAAGAAAGAGAGGGGAGGATGTGAGTGAAGAGTACGAGCTCGTTACCTGACAGCACTAAGTTAATTAGTCATATTATAAATTGGTGGTATTCAGCGTGCTCCGTGATTGGGCCATTGTTACGGTTCGTAAGGTCAATGTCGCGCCCGTCAGGTGCGGTCACACCGCCACCGTTACCTCCATCTTATTCCGAGCGCGTGCTTAGTTATTACCAGCACGGTTTGCACTAAGGAGCTAGGAGTACTGCGAATCTCAAACTGTGAGGCAGAAAAACAAATACAAAATTCAAATATGGAACCTCTGCATCATAGATTTTCAACTTTTTTGACTCGGCGCCTCATTTTTCAACGCCCGTTTTTGGAAAATTGTAACTCTATTTACGATAACAAATCAATATTGTGTCTGGTTGTGGTCTCGTGGTTTGTGTACTGTGTCCCGTGGAGTGTGAGTGAGAGTTTATAGGTTCGAACCCACTCTACCACAATTTGATACCTTTTTTAAAAATAATGAGCCGCTTAGGCTCACAGAAATAACATTAAATTGAAGTATTTTTTGTAAATAAAAAAAAGTTATAATTTTTTTTCTATCATTTTTAGTATGCCCAAATACTTGTTCAAAAATCTGGATTATCTCCGAATTATAGGAGTTATTTATCATATTATCTTACACATACAAATATAATAGATTTTGCTCAATAAAAAAAAGCTTCTTCGTCTCACCAATAGATGAGACTAGAGAAAATTCTAGTGATTCTTGTACAATGTTTCAAAATTGGATCATAAATATAGAACTTCCAAGAATTTGAGAAGTCTGGTTGTCAATCATGGGTAGAATTGGTGAATGTTGCACGTGTGTAGTAAAGTGATCACATAAAATTCTGTGATTGATGACTTTACATTATATTTTAAAAAAAACTTTCTTCATTCGTGAAATGCAATATGGAAGCCATCATGTGATTTTTTAATGTACTACCGTATGTATTAAATCCATTTTTGCCAATGATTACCAGCCCTACTGACAACATACCATGAATATGTTAAAATCAAAATAGTTTAACGAAAAATCTACAGTAAATAAAAAATACTAAGCAGCTACATAAATTAACTCGCCGTACCCTACATTCATCCATTTAAAATTATATCTATTAAAAAAATCTTTAACCGATAAGCCCACGTTCAGAATAAGGCAGAAAATTCATAGTACGATTAACCGGGTTTAGTTTCTCTCTCGCCCGAACTAATAATATAAAGCAAAAAAGAGGACAGGTATGTTATTATAATGTATAATGAACGAATCAAGCCTTTCAATTTTAACCCTTTGCATGGCGAGGAAGCTATTTATTTAATATAAAATGCTGAAAAGTACTTATATTATACTGCGACTTGTGAGTAATTTCGTGAGTAAGAATGAGAATTCACGCATTTAAATAAATAAGTTTTAATAAAATTTTCACTTCTACAGTGTAGTGGTTAGAGCGTTTGTCTACCATGCTGGAGGTCTTGGATTCGATTCCCAGGAGGGTCAATATATAATAAACTATTATATTTTTTTGACATCGCTCTGAAATGGTACCTGAAGCGCAAGACGGATCACCTTGCCTTCACGTGATTAACGATCAATAACACTGCATTGATGCGGAGCAGTTTCCTATACACCATTTGGTGCAAATGAACAAAAACAAAAAAACTTTGTGTAATAATAAAGTGTTATTACACAAATTGAACGATGAGTGAAAAGGAGAGTTTTATATCACCAAACCACAAAGTTAACAATGCTTTTAATATAAAAAATATGAATAAAATGTTGTTTGTTTGGGATTGAACGTGTTGATTGAATTAGGCATAATAACTAATGTTTCTACAGCGATATATGGTATTCTGCGACTGAAGGACATATTCCGGATTCCAAATAATGACAAAGGAGTAATCATTTATCAAGTTGAGAATATTTCTTTGTGTCCTGCTCCATTAGATCCGCCGAAATAACAATTTTGAAAATTAAAAAAAACATGAATTTTTCAATGTTGAATCACAGAAAGATACCAATAATGAATGACACTATGAGATATCCGTTGCATACACGGCCCCCTTTAGAATAAAATGGTGTACTCTCTAATATATACCAAGTCAGTACGGGACCGGCTGCGCGAGAGGCCGTACGTGTTGTCCGCGCAGTTTTTTTTCTTTTACAAAATTATTTGAATTTGGCGAATTCATATTTTTTATTGATTATTCTACCTTAGCGTGTAAAAAATACACTCCTAGTTCCAGTTCAATGCTATTGCAAAAACGTTTTGAGAAACAATAACACATTTATGTTGCAAATAAAAATTATAGTAATAATAAAATAGTTATACAAATACAGGCTGTAATCGTATCAATAATTTAAAACGGTATTTCAATACTTTTGAATTACTTTTTACATTACATTTACCGTATTATAACAATGTCAATAATATATGTTTACATTATATACTAGTTGTAACCAGCCACGCGTTGCTCTGGCTCAGTTATTTTTAAATGGAAAAGAAATAAAAAGAGATGGTACACATTTATAGTATATTTTATTTAACAACGCTTGTGGGTATACAATATTTTAGCAGTTGTCAAGAAATACCTGTCTGACATTAGCAATGCTTAGTATTGAGCGTGTTGCTATTACGTTCAATAGATGGCGATGCCATTGAGGTAAAAATGTGTATAAAAAATAAAAACACGTTTTTACCAGAGATTTTTTTAAAAGATTTGAGATATTGAAGTCAATAATATTTTTATTTTTATGTATTTAAATAGATGATAACTATGTAACCTACCGTGATCCATGTATTATGAAGTCATGATTCAATGGAGTTTAAAAAAATGTGTGAAATTGAGTATTCATATATGAATGATTTTTTAAACTTATTTATTCCTATTAACTTTTTCAAGGCTTTGTAAGGGAAATAATTATTGGCAAATGAATTTAAATTATAAATCAGGATCTTGTATATAGTGAAATCGTTTTGTTCTTAATTTTTCTTATCCTCAGATTTGTATGAAGCGTATTGCAGGTAAGTTTAATTTGATTTTTATTCGGTAAAAAGAAAACAGATATTCATTACTTTTTTCAGTAACTTTAAATTCCAAACAACACCTATCGAAAATCGGTAAAAATATGCCAATGTCATTAGAAATAAAAGTCCAGAAGTTAAAGTTATCTACACTACGTAGTTAAGCATTATCTATCCATTGTAATCGCCGACCAGATAATATAAAATGTACTTACATATTTATCACCGTTGCGCACCCAAATTGGTTTGATTCGTTTTCAACTAATCAATAGAATTTTCATTACCTGAAATAAAATAAAAAATTATCATAACTAGGTATGACCCAAGTTGGAATAACTGGTTTACATATGTAGGAGATTGTATGTTGTGTCACGGTAATAGCACAAGTAGTATCGTATACTTATATACAATACTTATTTTTTGCTAAGACATTCATGACCATGATACGAGTAGTCCTATCAACCTAAAACAGACCATGACTCATGGTTGTTTGTTAGGCATTTTTGTAAACACAATAAACGTCTGTATTCATTTATGATCGGTTTTAACGTATTAACAACACAATGTATTCACATTTACAAAATCAATAATTTAAAAAATAAAATTCATGTTTTTAAAAGTTAGTTTGTTGTAGTTAGTTAATGTAATATAATTATTAAGGGTCATGTAAAATATTTATTTTAGAACGTTGATATTATTCGTACGATTAAATTTAATTTTTACTTACATATATTTCGATATGTTTATAAATTAACAAAGATAAAGCGACATTGGGACGTTACATTTAACTGGATTTTTAGTATTAAGTAATGATTTTTAGTATTTTTTTTCAAGCTGTGAGTTATGTACATATTTATGTTACTCGAATGAACAGATCTATATTTCATGTTGACTAATTTTTAATTCATTAAGAGTTGATGTTGACTGTAAAAATGTGAGAAATCTATAAATACACGTATATTTACGCATATTTATCAACCTTTATTGTTAAAATTCCTGACCTACATTCAATCGATAAAGAAAATTAAGAGTTACAAATAACAAATTAAGAAGGCATGCCGAGGAAAAATTGATCAAGTGTTTCAAACGTTTCAAACAGTTGAAAGTGGTCAGCTCATGAGTCGAAATATCGGCGGGTATATAACATATGAGGAGATGCATGAATGTGGAACAGCCGAAGATCGTTTGCAAAGACAGATTGGTGTGGCATTCTACTCTCTCTGCCTACCCCTGCGAAAGCGGCATCATGGTAAGTTAGTTAGTAAATAAGCAATAAGTATCACGCACAGAACATTAACTCTGATAATAATAAACGTCCACAAAAGGTGGCACGAGCTTTCCTAGTTAAATTATGGCACGTTTTGTTTACTCTTCGCATACACTATAGGCGCTTGTATGCCTAACAATTAGGTATTATTACACCTATGATGTCAGTATACTCGTATTTCGTGTGTGATCCGACGTGTATAACGTAAACGGTAAACGTAACACGCTGGCACGGTATGTGTAACCATTGCGTAACTGTGTAATTCTCCAATAATATTTAATTATTTCTTGGGGCGGTAACATGAAAAATACGGTCGATTTCGTGTTTAGCCGTAATAAGTAAAGTGTTACAACTAGATTGGGATACGCATTTAATGCATAACGAATATTCTAGTCGGATTGGAAAATTGTTATGAAATGCTCTTTAAATTTAATTTAATATCATATTTTCATAAATTGATTCGGCAGTCACTTTGTGGTGAAAAAAATCCATTTAAAATTTAAGTTTGACTTATTAAATACCACTATTTCGGAAAGTGTGAAAAAGTGGTATTTACTAAATAAAACTTAAATTAATATCATATATTACGCGAATACACACGTTACCATTCCATTTAAGACCCAACATACGTTAAATCACCACATATTTTTTTTTAAAGCCATGTAACATTTGACGTAATTGATTTTTTTTCCTAAAACACCGTTTTGGTATTGAAAAAATAAGTTTTTTTTCCGAAATAAATTCAAAAAAGTTATTAATAAAATATAGTTAAAAAATGTTTTTCATATATGTATATTCTAAAAAACTTAAACAAAAAACCAATACATAACTTTAAAAAAAATGGACGTGAAGTGACGACCAGCTCTCAGCTCACCCGGACGCTTAATGAATTATATTATTGCGAGTTAGGCATTAATGTCAGAAATGTTTTAAAAAGCATCGAAAATAAATGATTCACGTTTACCAATGTTTAGTAAACACCAATTGTGCGAATATAAACAAGAACAAGAAAAATAAAGCAAAGACGTTTGTCAAGCTTCATTCATGTATATGTTCGAATGGTGAAACAAGGAAAGAATGCAAGGCTGAGAAAAAAGAGTGTTTAGATGGTTTGGACAAGTGGAACTAATGAGTGAGGAAAGAACGGTAAAATAATTTATATTTAATGTAAAAGGAGATGCACGAATGTGGAAGTTGCGAAGGATGTTTGTAAGGAGTGCTGCGTTCTATTTTCTCTGCCTACCCATGCGGCGTGATGGTTATTTAATGTGTATTCAGCTGTTAAAAAAGATTAAATGAGAAATTTTGAAATTTGTATAAAATTTTGTCCGCCTCCGTAGTGTAATGGTCAGCACGCTCGGCTACCGTTCAGGAGGTCCCGGGTTCGATTCCCAGGGGGGTTAAATAAAATTAAGTGATTTTTTAATTGTGATCATAAATTTTTGAAATTTTTCTAAAATTTTTGAGAAATTTTAGAAAATTTTTGTCCGCCTCCGTAGTGTAATGGTCAGCACGCTCGGCTACCGTTCTGGAGGTCCCGGGTTCGATTCCCAGGGGGGGTCAAATAAATATAAGCGATTTTTTCACTGTATTATTTATTCAATATTACCCTGGACTGGTACCTAAAGCGGAGGGCTGATCACCTTTCTTTCATGTGTAAACGATCAAGATAACACTGCGTTTCTATGAAGCAGTGCCCTATGCACCATTGGGGTACGGATAAGGGTTTTATTATTATTATTATTAAATGAGAAATATTTGTGCTTTTGCTATAAAACACACAAATTTTGTCATTTTAAATAATTATTTTAAATTGAAATTAAATTTTTATTTTCGTGAGCGGCTCACTGAAAAAATTGGTGTTAAATGGTAGATTTTCTTCACCGAACTGAATTATAACTTAATGTTGTGAGCTACGATTCTTTAGAATAAAAATAAGGAAAACGTATGAGAAATACATAAATATTTATATAAATAAATATTTATTTATATAATATGTATCGAAAACATCACGCATTCATTGCGTGAAACATTAGAAACATACCTACCGTAAGACGAGGTAACATTTAACTAAACTACTAAACTAAACTAACCATCACGCCGCTTCCCCGCAGGGGTAGGCAGAGAGAATAGAGCGCCACACCACTCTGTCCTTGCAAACATTCTTCGCCTCTTCCACGTTCATGCATCTCCTCATACATACCCGCCGATTGTTACGACTCCTAACCTGACCCTTTTCAAGTATTTGGCATACCTGATCGTGCCATGTTGTTCTCGGTCTTCCTCTGCTTCTTTTCCCGCTAACATTCGCCTCATAAATTTGTTTTACCGTTCTTTCCTCACTCATTTGTTGTACATGTCCAAACCATCTCAACACACACAGGTAACGTTAAAACACTGATTTTTACTTTATGCCACATCAAAAATATTGTAACTTATAAAAAGTGACATAACGTATGTAAAGTGGTCAAAAGTATTATTTTTTGACATCTCATCAAAGATGAAGAAGAATATGGAAGTCTGGGCATTTACGGGGCTGACGACGATAAGAGTTTCTGCTTAATAAAAAGCATAGTCATAGGCTGGTTTAAGTGATCAATTTACACACGTGTAACATTCACCAATTCTACCCATTATTGACAACCACACTACTCAAATTCTTGGAAGTTCAATATATATGAACCAATTTAGAAACCTTCTTCTTGAATCACTACTACTTCACTAGAGACATGTATTGGTGAGATGTAAAGAAGCTTTATATTAAGCAGAAACTCTTATCGTCGTCAGCCCCGTAAATGCCCAGACTTCCATATTCTTCTTTATCTTTGATGAGATGTCAAAAAATAATATGAAAATAACTCCTGTAATTGGAGATAATCCAGATTTTGTGAACAAGTATTTGGACACACTCAAAATGTTGGTCAAAAGTAAGCTGCGTAAAGTAACTTCGTTTAACGGTAAATGTGAAAAATGTTTAATAACTTTTTGATATAATAAACATACTTGTACCCCACCAAAAAGTAACATACAATATTGCACAAAAAATCCTTTTAACGCAACTCTGTTCTGTTTACTGTATTCAATCGAAATCTTAATTAAAATTGCGACAAAACGTGACAAATCCTGTGTTAAACCAATATGAAATCATGAAATTGTGCCAAAACGTAACAGTTTTACAAAGTAGAATTCTTGATTACTTAAAATCATTTATAATGGAAATGTAACGTTTTGGTGAGGACCTCCACACATGCATTGTATCTAGCAATTATATTAACTTGTATACATTAAAAGTAGCGATTATATGTATACAAGTTGGTTTCATTTTATAAGCAAATTTGACGTGCGAAAGCGGTGGTGATCTTTAGAAGACATTTCGCATTCTGGTCCGTCAGTCTGCGAATAGACGCGAACGTATTGGTCACACGGGCGGGCGGCGAGGTGGACTTGGAACGGTATCCAAGGGGCAGCCGCTCGTCACCGGTGAAATATCGCGTGTGCTAAGGGCAATGGACAAGACATGTTAACGGAAATATAAAGCGACCGAAGCGGCGAAGTGTGCCGATGTAATATATCGACGTGCCCTACGTAAAGTGCTCTAACTACATTTTTGTCCATTTTTGAGATATTTGGTGTACGTTATCAACTGACCGTTATCTACAAATATAAACAAACAAAAAATATGTAAAATAAATTACGCCTAGTTTTCAGGCGTATACTTCTTCTTCTTCTTCTTCTTTTTAATGGCTTTTCACCCATTTAGGGTGTTATAGCCAGTGTCGAGTTATTTTCAGACGTATAAGACGCTATCTACATTAAATGAACTGAACTCTTAAAACGCTAACTACTTAATTTTGACAAAGCATAAAGTTTTAAAACGATTTCATACCTTATTGTATAGCGTTTTTTAATGAATAATACTAGTTTAGAATTTCAGATAAAACCGTTAATTAATAAAAAAGAATACGTTGAAAAAATCTTCTAAGCTCTCTCCTGTAAAGTAACAGATTTGCAGATAGAGTACTTTACGTAGGGGCCGTCGATATGTTCCTTCGGTGAGCGCGTACTGGGCGCATACATGGAACGGGATGTTCCTAGAATGGGTTAACCTGTCCGGGAGTGCGGCCGTACATGGTCGTCCAAACAAAACTTTCCTCAAATGAGTCAAATGGGCGTACATGAACGGCCGCGCTTATAACTAAATCCCGGTGCATTTATTTATAAAATGGCACGCTTACTGCTATCTGGGGTTGTATTATTTTTAACACCAAAACTACACTTTAGATTATTTTTCTGTTTAACCCACGACATTTCAATTAAAATAAGTTTGTGTGACGTCATCATAATGATGCAGTCACAGAAAACCCATGAAATAAAACATCGATGATTTTGAAATATAAAACATGTTATTTTACTGATGAAAATATTTTTTTATTCATGAAAATGTATTGTTTATAGGATTGACTATGATAAAAAAATATAAAAGTAAAAAAAAAAAATCACTCCCCAGGTATAGTTTTTTTCCGCAGAAACTCAATCCCGTCCATCTAGACTTGCAGATGTATGCGCGTATTCTCAATTTTTCTTACAATTTGACATTTTAACGAAAACTCAATTAAAAAAATATATTGGGCCGGTCCACACCACCTGTACTCTACCCTAAACCAGTTAAACTAAGCATAAATCGTGATTTTTACTTAAATTTAAGAAAATTCACAGTTACTTTGTAATTTGTATTTTCGTAATTCATATTTTTAAAATGCCATATTGAATTTTCTTTTACACTAGATTTAAAATTATTTACATGAATAATTATCTCATATCAAATTGATATTCAATAACATCGTAAGCCGTGATTTTGAATATTGTGTGTAATATAATAATCACACCAATCCTATTACATAGATGCCAGCGAGCATACGATATTATATGCCTATTAAAGGGAGAAATTGAGTTATGATTGGACCAAATTACATATGATTATGAAGCGTAAGACCGTGGTTCATTTAAAACACATAATTTCTTAGACATTTATTTATATATTTTTTTGTAGAAGCATCAATTTTTATAGGGCTACAAACGTTCAATTGAGTTAGTTTCAGAATTTGATTTTTATGACACGTAATTCCTGTGTTCGCAAAAAAATTATGATTAAAAAAATAGTGCTTTTGTAACAGCTTTTATGTTGTTGTTTGAATCACTAGACATCTTATTATAACTTGATTATGATGTCGACCTGTTTCGAAGGAAACAGCTTCATCCTCTAGTCAAATTAATTTTAAAATGAATCTAGTTTTAAAAAAAAGCGTATAGCAGGACTTGGGTTAAAATCACAAGTGGGTGTATTTTTAGTGTAGAATGGTAGTAAGACAAATATTTTAAATAGTGTAACAAAACTAAAACCAAAAGTTATTTAAAAAAATTGAAACACTTGTAAAATACCAGTTAATGAGTTATATTTTATTATACACGACTAGTTTCGAAAACTACAGATGTTTTCATCTACAGATGAAAAGTAAAAGATGTGTAATGAAATAAAACTCATTTACTTTATACAAGTGGTTAATTAAAATTAAATGAACATGTCATTAGTCAAAGTGAATGCCGAATCAATAAATAATTTAAAATCAAATGTATTAATTGAATGACATAACGCCTAAATTACCCAATCAATTCCACGCGTTTTATGTTTAGTATCTAAGTACAAGTATTTAAAAAAAATGACGGTAAAAATATTACGTAAATTTGACTTGGTAAATAGACCTTTCTCTTAAAGTATTTTGTGATACATGTTTCGATGTATTTCGCATTTTCAAAAACCGTATGATGCGGAATGCATCGAAACACATGTCACAATACATTTTAAGAAATAGTGGTTTTAACCAAATAAAATTTATATTTAAAAAGAAAAGATATTACAAAGTGACTGCCATCAAGATATCCTAAGATGTAAGATTAAGCGAGATAAATATAAACGAATATAACATACTCAGAGTTATATGCGAAGGTTAATAAGTTATTACATAATATTTTTCTCTGTGAGCGAAGACACATCATTAACTACTTAAGGCATTCGAAGGCAAAAATTAGTTAGACCCACGTTACCTTTGGCAGATGAAGCGTAGGACTTGCGCCGTAAGTGACAACATATGTATTCATGTCTCCTTGAGTAGTTAGTTGCAAGCAGGGGCGTGCATTTCATATGTTATAGACACTAAAGTATTGTACCCTACCTTTAAAAAAATATATTTGGTAGTCACCCAGTGAAAGGATGTTTCTGTCAGTGTCAAGTATTATATTTTATTTACAAACAAAATAAAAATAGAAAATAATACTAACAATTAATACAAAATTTCAAAGTTAAGATGCGTTTAGCTTTATCATTTTAGAAATTATAACCGCAATTCTAGAATTAGGTTCAGAAAGAAGGGTGGATACTTGGGCGGGGAGATGGATTCCTGCCTATGTTAAACCATTTAGAAAGTTCTCCTTGTCAGTTATGAGCAGACACTGAAAGAACGTATGGTTTGCATCCCCTATAGGTACCGTGTCCACATTCGCAATATTGTGATGTAACACACTTTATCTTATAGAGATGCACAGGCAGTGAGCAGTGCCCTATTTGGGTTCCAAATAGATCAGTGATGGGCGATCGAATAAAAAACCGAATTATGGAACGACTCCTTACCGTAATCGTGATTTTTTTCCATGAATTGAAGAATTTCATTCATTGCCAAGGTGTAAATTGGTATCAAATTGATTCATTTCTAGTTTGCTAGACTGAGGGAGTCGGTAGCTAATGATTGCTGTAAGATGTGAAAGCTAGACGTAAATAAACTGCTAGGAAATAGAAATAAAGGTCAGTATGAAGTATGAATGTATGGAATAGAGATATCGGCTGTCACTAACGCTCGCCCTAGTGCCAAAGCTACAAAAATAATTACGGAACGCACTACGATGGCACGTTTGTTTTATGTTTTTTTTGCACAACGGGAAGTAGCTTCATTTATGTGAGAATACAAGATTTTGAAGAAAAAAAAAACAGAGTCCGTAAAGGTATTACGAGGTCTTATGCTTGTATCTAAAAATGGCGTTTAAGGCTCAGTATTCCTTAAGTTGCAACTTAATTTTCTCTAAATCCAGGTGACAATTTTCGTAATTGATTAAAAAAATCAAGTTTTTTGATATGTGACGTTGTTAAAAGGAGTGAGCGATGTGTGAGTTAAAAAAAGGTCTAGTCAAAGTGGTAATTCAAAAGTTGAATCGTCCAATAGAAAAGCAAATATATCAGAGACCACGTATGTACAATATAAATGTTGCACAGGTAGGTACGGATAAAAAATGTCATTGGAAATTTCGTTAATTATAAATATAATTATATCGGATGTGGTTGCGTTTGCTATCAGTGTTTAACATATGAATTTTGAGCGCCGGGAATTTACTAGAACATGTGAAGATGTTAACTGGATTAGGGGTAGTAAGGACTTATAATAAATACCGACAAAAAACGAATCAGAATGATACATTGGCTTAATAAATTTGAGAAAATGCAAACGAACACAATTTCACGTTAAAAATAAAATTTGGTCGATATAAAAATAAACTCCGATTTTGCATTCAAGTCGTTTAAATTATATACTTGAAAGGCCTTGAAATTCCTTCAGTATTTCAAGAGACAGGTTTAGACGCGTGAAAGTAAAGCACGGAATGGAGAAATCATAGAGCAACTGCGATGGCAGCTGCTGCTATAAATACGTAATCATTCAAATAGTAGTAGGTAAGCTTAAATACGACAATTATAATAAATGCCCGATCAAGCTTATCGGACGTGATCAGTAGCAAGGTTGTGTTGACCGGACTATAATGTTAAACTACAGCATGAAGAGATCCAAACGGTAGTCAATCAATCCATCTATTATTTTTTTGACATCTCAGCATAGATGAAAAAGAATACTGAAGTCCGGGTATTTACAGGGCTTATAACCTGTCATAGGCTGGTAAGTGATCTACATCCAAGTTGAAATGTCAAAAATGTAAAATAACTGTGCGTTAGCTATTTTAAAAGTGGAGAAACCCAGATTTGTGAACAAGGATTTGGACACACTCAAAATGCTAGAATTTTTCCTATATGATTAAAGACTTTTTTTGCAAAAATGGACGGGTTTATTAGGTTTGTACAAAATCCGTTAAAGAATATTCTTGCAAATATTGCTTTGAAAATTTGTCACAACGTGCATGGTTAAAGTTCTAGGTTGCAAAAAAAATCATACGATAAAAAAAATGTCAACGGTTTCGATAACTTACGGTTAAATGATTAACAGGTTAGTTATCTCCTTGGTTAACGTTAATTACTTAAATCTAGTATAAGTAAATTATTTAAATAAAATCATGCACGAAAAATGCAATAAATACAAGTATGTATATAAATAGCTAAAAATCAAATGATTTTTTCCGATGCACGTGGTTCAACAAGTACCGTCGGTTCCGCTCTAACTGCACAGTCACCTGACGCGATTTTCAACGAGCGTTCGTGATAAACCCACGGCACAATGGTGTTATATCACAACATGGATATAACTGGCCGGTATCGGTGAGCGAAGAAGCCGCTACGAAATGTCACGGACAATAAACCCACTAATGATACAATTCAATTTTCGTAATCGGCGACGAAAGCGAAAAGCAAAACAAACGAAGAATTCCTTACCGTAACGACACCCGAGCGAGAAGGTGGTGCCTCGCACAATCGCTTTATCGGCGGAATCTGGAATGTTGATTGCCGAAGAGGAAATATGGAATTCTGCCAGAGGATGTCGAAATGATGAAAATTAATATCGCGGTAATATTTCAGGTAGAATACGAGATGTTAACACAGATATCCTGAGCTCTCGGGATCAAATTAGATCTTTTGACCGGGAAAACCTAATTAACAGAACTTTAATGTTGACTACTACTGCTGCTACTACCATCACGCCATTTCCACATGGAACGCCACACTTTTCTGTCCTGACATACACTCCTCGCCTCCTTCACATCCATACATCTGGTCATACATGCCCTCCGATTACGCAGACATTTGACACCGCCAGATTTTAGGTTCTGATTGATCTGATCGTGCCAAGTCTTTTTCGGTCGTCCTCGTTCTGTTTTCCCTCTCACATATTTTCTTAGTCATTCTCTCGTTATCCATTCGCTCCACATGTCCATACCACCGTGAAGAACTCTTCCTAATCTTAATGTTGACGATTCTGTTATTTTAGTCGGCAGTCCCTTTGTGGTAATATCTATCCATATTTAATTCAACTTGGTAAATACTAATATTTCTTAAAATCGAATGTGACACGTGATTCGATGCATTCCGCATGATTTTCAAACACCGTATGTGAAGTTAATTCAAAATCTTAGATTGGGTGCTTGGGACGTTG
This sequence comes from Brachycentrus maculatus, assembly GCF_059751285.1. Lineage (NCBI taxonomy): Eukaryota > Metazoa > Arthropoda > Insecta > Trichoptera > Brachycentridae > Brachycentrus > Brachycentrus maculatus. The sequence continues at coordinate 91,198 of NW_028281186.1, read as the reverse complement.
ATAAGAGATGAAAATAAAAAATAAATAAAAATAAGAAACAGCTCTTACCCTTCTTCATTCTTCAACGTCCTAAGGACAAAACTCTAAAATTTAGACTTAGCGTCACATACGGTGTTTGAAAATGATGCGGAATGCATGTTCATGTTACAGGCGTTCATAAATTAATATCATGGTTATAATACGTTAAGTAAAAGTAAAAATAAAAAATTACATAAAAACTATATCACTTTATTTTTCGTACATAAACACCGACGTATTCGAATGTCACAATCGTGCTATAGAAAAATATGTCAACGATGAAAAAGTGCATGCAGGAACTAGATTGAATATTCATTGTTAGCGATAAAAAAAAATAACGCATGGAAAATGATTGAGAAATTTAAAGCATTATCACACTTATCGCCTGTTGTATAGGAAACATTGGTACAGGATGGCGCAAAATTAATCACTCTATCAGAAGATGTTAGAATTTTTGCAAATGGCGTCGTATATCGATCATATTTGACATTTCGCTCACTCCTTTCAAGAACGTCATAAATCAAAAAACTTGATTTTTCAACGTTTTTAAAGTTTAAAAATATAATACAATGTATTGAAAATACATATCAAGCCACTTACTGATCTTTTTACTGTGCAACAGATCTTTTTAGGTTAAACCTGAAGATTTTTCCACTATTTGAAAAATGTTAAGTATATTTAAAAAGATAATTAAACAATACCTTTTATTCAAAATGCAAAAACAACACTTTCTGCCTTGTAACGGGTAAACATTAAGTTAAAAATTTGCCTCTTTTGCTGGGATATAGTACATTTTATGGGCATTCCAAAAACATGCACAACTGAAAATTGACGATTTTTGATTTATGACGTTCTTGAAAGGAGTGAGCGATTTGTGAACTAGACAGCTGCACTATACAAACATATTGATAAAACGGGCACAAATGTGTATTAACACTGGCGGCAGCCACTTGACGGATATCAACTTTTCCACCCAACAGAAAATATTGTAAAGGTCGGAATAAACATTTGCATCACAATAAAAAATAATAATAAAAAAATAAACTATTAATTTTGCGCCACTCTGAATCTGTTTGTATAGTGTAGCTGTCTAGTTCACAAATGTCAAATACGATTGACGCACTACGCCATTTGCAAAAAATTTAACATCTTCCGATAGAGTGATTAATTTTGCGCCACCCTGTACATTGCAAGTTATGCGAGTAAATTGCCCATTCGAGTATAGCTAGAAGGCCCTGAGAGTGGTAGGATAGGACGGCACGGTTAACAATGCTTCAGTAACGCAGGTTGGGGGCCTACGTTATGCAACACGTGATATTAAATTTACTTCCTTATCTGGCCGATTGAAAAATATGTTTATTCGTGACGTAATTAACGGTGAAGAATTTCACGAAATCCTGAATGAAATATCAAAGGTATCTAGTATCAAAATATAAACAAAAATGAATGGATTTTTAAGCATATCAATGGTTCGAGAAGATGCGCAGTAGGCAGTGGAGTAGCTAGGAATAAACTTCCAGAAAATGATTGCTTTGTAATCGCTTTATTTTATTTTTATTATTTATTGATTCGGCATTAACCTTCTAGAATGACATGTTGATTATTTTCAATATTAAACACTTGTATAATACCACTTATTAAGTTTTATTTCATTAATTTCAACTGTAGTTTTCGAAATAAGTTGAGTGTAATGAAATAAAATTCAATAAGTGGTATTGTACAAGTGTTTAATATTTACTTTATTTTAATCATAAAACGTGTAATGTTACGAAGCAATTAAAATTTTCCGACAAATCAAAACGTAAGTATTTCGACGTATTTTAAAGTGGATATGATTGCATACAAAAAATGTAATTGGATTGAATGAACTATGAAGGAATAGTGTTAAAAAATCGTTGCAATGAATATATAATAATAATGGTGCATAGGGCACTGCGTCATATAAACGCAGTGTTATCTTGATCGTTTACACATGAAGGAAGGGTGATCAGCCCTCCGCTTCAGATACCAGTCCAGGGTAATATTGAATAAATATGACAGTGAAAAAATCACTTATATTTATTTTACCCCCCTTGGAAATCGAACCCGGGACCTCCAGAACGGTAGCCGAGCGTGCTGACCATTACACTACGGAGGCGGACAATATTTTTACTACTATATACTTGTTACTTAATATTTTTCCAATATATATTATATGCATTACTAATAATTCCATCAACTTTTAATATAATAATTAGAATATAAACATGTTTTCACTATTATGTTATGTTATGCTGTTTGATTTCTGAGTAAATAAATAAAATATTATCAATCTAATCCAACTGGACTTAATAACATTGGATAACAAATAATTATCGGTAAGAAAACTAGGGTATATCGTGTAAAGATGATCGATTTTCTTATCAATACATATTGTTAAATATAATGAGCAAAACCCTCATGACGATATAGGAGATTATGATAACGAGTTGAAGGCGTTTAGATCATGGGTATAGAATACAGCGTAGATGATAGCCGTCCGGATGACCCGATCTTAATGATCCGTTCTTATACATCGATTAAGTGATCGGATCCTAATTAGGAGTGAATCGTTCACAAATGCTTATCCATTTGCTGGGTTTTTAATCGACAGGTTCATTGATTCGTTTGAGCAATATATACTATACAAAAAAACGCGTAAATTTTGAAGAAGAAAGTAAGGTTAAGTAGTGAGATTTCTAATTGAAAAAAAAAATTATATTTGAAGCACTAACTTTGTGATTTTCTATTTTATAATTAAAATGTAACTTTGTTTTAAAATAGCTATAAATATTTTATTATAACTTAATTATAATTTCTACCGGTTTCGAAGCTAACCGCTTCTTTATGAAGACTGATTAATACGTATTAATATTAATGTTACTAATAAAGTACTAAAATTTATACTAATACGTATTAATCAGTCTTGATAAAGAAGCGGGTAGCTTCAAAACCGGTAGACATTATAATTAAGTTAAAATAAAATATTTATAATGATTTTAAAACAAAGTTACATTTTAATTAGAAAAAAAAATTCACCGTTAAATTGATCCGATTTTATATTACTAAACAGATCATTAAAGTGATATAGAAATTCTGATGCCGCTCTTTTGAATGAACGGATCTTACCCACAGTACCGTACCGTATAAAGTACAGAACGGATCTTACCGTACGTCAAGTGCATGTAATGCAGACACATCGTACCTAAGTGTAGGAAGAACGTAGATATAGAAGATGCTCACTTTCCCTGCCATTATATGCGATATACCATATCATGATATATGGGATATGCAGAACAGACGCAACAAACTGCTCGCTTCCGAAAATATGAAACTCGCATATACCACGAAATGCCCGGTACATCATTCAGCGCATGTGGTGAAACTCGCTACTTCGAGACATAACTCTAACTGATAGATTACCACACAGAAATTTCACAGTTTCACTGGAGGTTTGCGGTTAAACCCACGTTGATTAACGGGCCCGATTGGTAGAGATTCGTATCTGCTTTCGACATGCTCGGAGGGATTTGAAGATTGCTATTAATTTGCAAACAAGAGAATGTAATATAATTTAAATATTGTTACTATACAATTATTTTTATAAAAATTAGCACCTCAGTAAGATTATCTTTAAACATTTAGTAAAAAAATAATAAATAAACTAGAAGACATTGAAAAAAAGTTAGAAGGGAGAATGCACGGAGCAACAAGTCGAAGACCTAAGGTCAGAGATGATGACGAAGAGAAGAATTACAAAAGGTTATTTATTTATTTTTATCATTATTAACGATGTGTTGAGCACCCTTTAAAATTATATTAGATAACTATTTTTGTTTGTCAAGTGAAGTAAGCAGGAATAATTAAATGTCAAGATTTTACTGATGTCTCAACATAAACGAAGAAGATTTTTTATGGACAAAGAAATATGAAGATGTCGAATATTAAGTTTTCACCGAAAATATGAATTATGCTGTCACATAGAGCATATTAATATGTTAACATTAAAAAAAAATAGAAAAAGAGTAATGCGGTTGCCAATCATGGGTTGAAGCTTTAATATTTTACAGTGTATATCACTTAAACTAGCCAACAACAGGTCCTATACATATTTATACTTCCATATTCTTATTTCAATAAACGTGTTCACCTACATATGTATGTTGAGATATCAATATGGATTTTGATATAAATTATTCAAAATTTGTGAACCAAAATTTGGACACACTCAAAATATGTATAGCTACAAAATATGTATACTTTAATCATCGATAGTAAACGCACTTTTTTATCATTTTAAATATGCATATTTTAAAAAGGTCAAGGTATTTTTTATTACCGATAATCGTGACCCATGGCTATATTACCAAGAGTTTACAGTTTTACGGGTGTTTATAAATATTATTATAAATACCACACCGACTGATAGTCGTCGACCTTTACAAACAACATACAACAGCGATAGTGCACACAATGAGAGAAGTATTAAATGATTTGCTCATGAACAACATATGGCAAAAGATAAGCCAGCTATTTCGGACGTTCAAACCAATGTCACAGTACAATAACAACCAATACTAATTTGCGCGAATTTACAATTGCCTTTAAAATTTGATCTTGTGACAAAAAATCCATACAAAAAAGTAGGCCGATATTTAGCCTCTCTGTTTCAAATAAACATATTCTATAATAAATAACTGGCGCTGAAGACCCAGTGTCAAAAACCGATAGCGAACGCAGTCACCATTCGTAAAGTTTACCGAGATTTTCCTATGCACCATATTAGGCTGTGAATAGGAGTCAAAGAAAGCAACCATACGTTAATCTTGTGAAAAATGAAAAGTAAACACACAAGAGAATTCATGAAATACTGTACAGATATAAAAAAAAATCGCTGAAAATTTCATTATGTTAATGAAGGCGGCTGCGTTAGCTCTAGGATTTTTAACACATGGGTAATTTACTAGACAATATGGTGAATTAAACTGAGTGAGGATATAATAAAAAGCGGTGGGTTTTGGCTCCATCTGTATCATTTTATTGAAATATGAAATATTGAAAAATGAGTGTTTTTCTACTCTAATCTTTATTTGATGTAAATCAGGGTTGGTACCTGAAGCGCAGGATTAATCACCTTGCCTTGATGTAATTAACTATCAATATAACACTGCGTCGATGCGATGCAGTACCCTATGCATTTTTTCGTGCGGATTAAAGTTTAAAGAAGTATTATTTTAATTTTATGCACTTTTCATTACATAGTGAAATTTTAAAGGAGACTTTCCGATAAAAGATTTTCCTGTTTAACCTACATTTCAAAAAAGGCATGTAAATTTTCCATTTTCACACGCGAAAGCGTAAATAAAACATACTGTTTGTAATTTGTGACCTTATAAAGCGATGTGTAGTAAGTGCTGCCATCTGCCAGATAGTAAGAAAATATTTAAAACTATGTAAAACCAGAAGTAATTTATTATAATGCGTAAAATTAGCATAAGAATGCCGCGTAAGCACTCCTTTACAAGAGAATTTAGCCAAATGCCAAGGAATAAATAGCTAAACCTTTTTATTGTCAGTGGGTGAAGCGAGAGAAAGTATCGTAAGAAAGTCGGCATTAATATTAACATAAAACGTTTTTATTTTTTTACACAACTAAACCATAAATTTAATTCTATCATAAATATAACTTCAGCGTATTGTTCGCGTCGTGTGATACTAACCCATTGGGTAAACTACGATTTCTATTTTTAAAAGGCTGAAAGCGTTTATAATCTACGCGTTTTGTATCGGTTTTATATTGAAACAAGTGTAAATTCTAACATTATTATTCTTTGTGTACTTATACAATACAATACACCGGAGAGCGGTCCGCACAAAGCCTTAAAGTCAGTACCTGCCGAACTACGTATAATTAACCAGTTTGTCATCGGACAATGTTTATTCGCCGGTCCCATAGATGTGTTCACATATTTATTTGTCTATTTTAAAACTTGTCCCCCTGTGTAGTGTAATGGTCAGCACGCTCGGCTACCGTTCTGGAGGTCTCGGGTTCGATTCCCAGGGGGGGTCAAATAAATATAAGTGAATTTTTCACTGTAATATTTATTCAATATTAACCTGGACTGGTACCTGAAGCGGAGGGCTGATCACCTTTCCTTCGTGTGTAAACGATCAAGATAACACTGTGTTCATATGAAGCAGTGCCCTATGCACCATTGGGGTGCGGATAAGGGTTTTATTATTATTATTATTATTATTTTAAAACAGATTAAATGCGTAATATTCCTAATGCTTAGTTTGAATGACTCATTTTTCAACAGTATCATACAAACTACATATAAAAAGTAACAGAAAGTAATGGAAAAGTAGAGTGAAACAGCGTATAAAGCAAAAATGCTAAATAATACGATAAAAGCATATTTAGGTAGAAAAAAATAGATACGTAAATATAAGTAAAGAAAAAATATCATTTAAGAAAAAACATGTTTTTACATAAATATTAATAACCTGATAACGTAAATATTTTCTAAGCATTTTTAGTATGCAAATGACAAAAATATAATAAAAATAATTGTTTACGAAGTAAATTTTAGCCACGGTTATAGTAATTGAACACGGTAAGAATAATAGTATAAAGTAAACGAGACTAAAATGTATAATTTGAACCGAGAAAAAGTAAACTAAAAAGGTATTCATAACAGAATTAAGGTAAGAAGTGTGTAGGATACATGTTAGAGAAATAAGAAACATAAAAATACACAGAATTTTCTTAGTTGATTTGTTTTGTGTTTTGATAAAATGATTAAAATGAAACTTAGTCGTAAATATCGGCACAACATATATTTTGGTTGAAAACGGCACCACATGAAAATTGGTTTGGTGCTGATGTCGGGTCTGGAGTCTTGTCGCGAGGTTTGATAATTTCATCGCCCAATAGATTAGGATGTCAATACCTCGCTGACAAAACAAACAACGAACATGTCACGGATTAATGGCAGAAAAAACATGCCCGGCCTTGATAGGAATGCTTCAGCAGATATTGGCAATGACAACATCCGTCCAGAAACGGCTAAAATAGCCCGGAAGGGTATATTTAGCTCCTGGAACATCCGATCAAAGATACAGCGAAGTACAGCTTGTGAGCCGAGACCAGGTTTATTTATTCGAACCGGCAATTCCGAACCGAAGACTCGGAGCGTGTTTGTCGATTTATGAGCATTCTGTGATATTAAATAAATATTTGGAATAAATGCGTGCTGCTTGACATCGCGTATAAACACATCATGCGTATCTCTGGACGTGAGGCAATCGTCGGAAACCACTTTAAAAAAGACCGTAGGATAAATTTTGCGTTGGTAATCTTAAGTTATGTGATGATCCATAGGCGCACCTGTTACGGACGCTAGATTGTTGTGACTTGCTAGAAGCACATATGTACGTTATGGCTATAGTGCAGTTAGTGCAGTCTAGTGTGTAAACGAAGCTAAGTGGATAAAACCGCTCTCAAGTCATAAAAACCGCTTTCAAAATGGTCAAACGACAAATTGCAGCCTACGACGCTTTGAAGACATGTTATAACTCCTGTGATGAAATGAAAAGAAATTTATAGAAAGGAAGGTTGCATTTGAAACATGCATTTACATCCTCTATTCAATTCCAAATCAAATAAATTTGTCAGACATTGTAGTGTAGTGGTTAGTGCGCTTGGCTACCGTGTCAGGGATGTTAAAACATAACAGATCTTTCATACAATATTTATTTAATATCACCCTGGACTAGAACCTGAAACGTATGTCTAATCACCTTTCCGATACGTTATTAACGATCAAGATAAAGTGTGTCAACGTAATGCAGTGCCCTATGCACCATAAGGTGCAAATCAGGGTTAGTAGAAGATGGTACCCAAAGTTTAGGCTTTTAGAAGAGTAATACTGAAGACTGTAGATCCGATTCGTTGCAGTGCTCATGAGATTTAGAAAAAGAAGATTCGATTCAGCCATATTATGTCATTAATAAAAACAATATCGTACATAACAGTAACGTAAAAGAAGGATGCTTACAAAAAAGGAAAAAAAATAACTTCCGGCATAAAAAAAATGTTTTGAAATCAAACGGTGTACTTTGTGTAGATGAGATGGCATTGGATAAATATTAGCGAAGAGGAATCTACAAACACAAACTACAGATGAGTTTATACAAGGCAACAGAGGTGAGGTGTTTGAGGTTCAGTTGAACCAATTGCATCGATACTTACAAATAATTAAAATGACCATTTGTTAAATTCCTGTCCCCGAGATCGCATCATCATGCAAAACAAAACACATCTGTAGAAATCTGTGCCACAGTCGTGTAGAGGGGGACGTATTATTCCACTTTTCTATGAACCGGTCCAAGATGTATCTAAAAAGGTAAAGTATCGAGGCATTATGCTAAAAAGGCGAATTCTATCGCCGCAAATTACACGTGATAGAGAGGAATGTTCTTTGTCTTTTTACACGTTAATTTGTCTCCGCGCCGATCGAAACTATACATGAGTTTAGTAAAGAGAGACCTTGGACCTAAGGCTGAATTGATTACTTACAAAACGGCGGAAGTGAGTAAGATAGATGGAAGCAATAAGCGTCCGTAAGCTCGAGTTAAAAGTACGTTATAAGACTGCATTTAATATTGGATATTCTTTCGTAAACATCATCTCACTTGGATCAACCCTTAACCGGTTTTAAGGGTATCGGTATCCTAGATATCGGTAACTCATTACCTGGATACAAATATTCCAGTACAAAAAATCTTATGAGAATCAAAGATGGTTCGTAAGCCATCCAGTATTTTACGCTTTTTAAACGCAATACCTTAGCTCTTAAAACAGGCTAACGACTGATTTGAGAATCACGTACGAAATTCTAAACATATTCTCGATCTGTCATTCCATGGTCAGCTGGTATCTGTCATTTTGTTTGATGGCCATAAATGTTCAATGTATTGAGAGAATAAAATAATATTTTTGATCAATAATTGGTCAGGAACCGAAAAAGGGCAAATAAATTAAAGTAATTACAACGTTTTGAGTGAGTCCAAATACTTGTTGACAAATCTGGATTATCTCCAATCGGGAGTTATTTGTATAATATGGTTTAAACCAGCCTATGACGGTCGTAACACTGTAAATGCAAGATGGTCGTAAGCACTGTATTCCATATTCTTCTCCATCTATGTTGAGATGTCAAAAATAATGTAAGAAGTAAATACACTTTTATCAAAATTAAACCAGGGTAGACGGAGTTTAAACATTTTTTTCTTACAATTATGCACGTCTTAAGAATACTTTTTTATAGTCAACACAGATTAAATAAAATAAAGGTCTAGTCATGCGAAAAGTGATGGAAATTTTGAATCGATTAATATAATATCAAATACACCAAAGACAACTCATGACATATTGCACCGGTAGGTACGGATAATTAAACGGGTGCCGACTGCGTTCGCTACCAGTTTCTGACACATGGTTGTATTTTAATGAAAATTATGTCTTTTTCTATTTGTAGGACAGCTCTGTATATAAGTAACAAGCGACAAAGTAGCTAGTTTGTGGGTTTACAAATATCTACATTATAAACATTTTATTTAGGGCTCGCGGCATAGTTATGTAAAGTATATTTTATGTGGGCTTCAACAAACTGTATGATAAATTTACAAATCAATGATAGTAGGCGATCGTCAAGTATAATATAGGATGTTATTTTAGAGGCATACAAATTCAAATTTCCCGCAATAAATTGATGGTGGCACCCGCCGTGTGGCATGTTGCGCCATCTTGTTGAAACACAGTTCTGTCCCATCAATGCCATTCAACTATGGTACGAAGAAGTCAGTAATCGTGGTTCTGTGGAACTCTCCATTGACCGTAACATTCTAGCCGACATCGTCTTTAAAAAAAATATGGGCCAACGATTCCACCTGCCCATAAAGCACACCAAACAGTGACTTTTAATGGATGTAAGATCGATTATGCAGACTCTTGAAACCATCAGATTTTAAGTTCTGATTGATCTGGTCGCGTCCCAACTAAGGCTTCTGGGGTTTCTCTACCCCAAATTCGGCAATTCTGCTTATTGACATAGCCATTTAACCAAAAATGTGCCTCCGAACAAAATTTTGTGTTGAAAAGAGGATCAAGCTGAATATTGTTTTCGGCCCATTCACAGTATCTACGACGCGCATGATGGTCATTCAGTCTATTCACGGTGAAATGCAACACGTACAGACTACAAATCATCTGTCAACTGTCAAATTGACAGTCTGTAGAAGCAATGTTGCCAGTTTAAAAATCAAACCTCTAATAAAACACCCTATATTAATAACAGGTACAATATACAAGTTGTAAAGTTAACAAGAAAAATGAGGTCATTGTTCAGGAACGGGATATCGAAGGCAAACAAATATATTATTGTACGTAAAATACATTCACTAATCTTTGAAGCAGGTATTGATGAGTGTGAAGAATTGGAAGTGACCTCCGGTTGATGACAGCATTGAATACTGAGTAGGGGAAATATATTCTTCAACTGCAAAGCGGAGTAATAGAATACAAGATTAACCGAATACAAGATTAACAAGGTACAAAACCCATGGAAGTGAAGCGTGGAGTCAGCAAAAGAAGGATGAAAGTAGATTGAATGCAGTCGAAATGCATTCTGTCAGACGGACGTGGGGCAGAACGGTGTATGATAGATGTTCGAATGGTAATATAAGGAACTATGGAAAGAATGCAAGGCCGAGATGAGCATTATCGATCAAATTAAGAAAGGCGTGTTGAGATGGTTTGGACATGTTGAATCGAATGAGTTAAGAAAGAATAGCGAAAAAAATTTGTGAGGCGAATGTGGTTGGTAGAAGCAGAGGAAGACTGAAGAAGGAACAATAAAACAAATTTATGAGGCGAATGTGTTTGGTAGAAGCATAGGAAGAATGAGGAAAACCTGGCATTAAGTTGTCCCTGCCTTAAAATAATCTATGATCGAATTAACACTGTCGAACTGGTGCGAAGCCCTGTGCATTACTTGGGTACATATATAATAATTTTAATTGTTTTTTTTTTTTAATTTATACATTATTATCTTTATCGTTTAATACTGAGAAAAAGTCGTGATTTTAAGTCAGTGCGTTCTTCTGCAACAGAATAATTATAGTATAAAAAATATAATGATGATCCATATTAAAATGTAACAATTTTTTTTAAGATCAAGTTCAATTCACACAGTTGAAAAAAGTTTTTTTAGATGTGATATTTCACGAATGTTTAATGTGCTTTAATAAAATGAAATCTCATTAAATTCGTAATTATACTTAAATATGACTATTAATTGAATTTTCAAAAGGGGGTTATATTAGTTTTTATCGGAATATTGTAATGTGTTAATTTGTTCATTCATATTATTTTAGAAATTGAGAAATTTTAGAAAAAAGTCGAGCCAAAGTCGACATCGGAGTTGGCTTAATAAATACGATGTCAAGCGACACTCGACATAAGAGAGGCAAGGGTTAATAGAAACGGGAGAGAATTCAGGAAGCTATCTTATCGTTACATACGATGTTTATTTTACTGTTAAATCACGACTTTCTGACAGGAGAGATATCAGAAAAATGACAATCTATTTTTGTAAGATTTTCCCGATGCAATGAAAACAAAGTCATCGATTAAAATCTCGTTCCGATTGTACAAAAGTTACATAAAAAAACATTGTTTAATTTCAATGACTCGAATTATGTGGGATACGGGCGAATTGTGAATATTGCTACTTATATTACGTAACAACTTGGAAATTGGCAAAATGAATTATGAATACGAATTACTGCAATTATGAATACGAAACATTTTAAGTGAATATTTCGGCGAGCAGATTCAGAGCGAAGGAACCGGAGAGATTTGTCAGTCGGAAAATTGAGTTTATTCCGGGAGAGATTACAGCATGGCTCTCGTGACACTAATTTTAGATTGGAGTATTGCCCTGGAGAATACGAATATATATGATGCTCACTGCTCAATTAGGCGCCGGGATTCGGCGAATGAAACATCCTAAATTAAATCTTCTCATTTATCGGAGATCGTCCGATCGTCCGTATCAGCTGTTTCGTATTGTAAACAAGAACCGTAACTTTTGTACAATTTCGCGGAGCACAAAACTTCTGAAACGTAGCAACAGGTGGAGATCGCACTTTACGATTCAAATTCATAAAAAAACGACACCCTAAATCATATCCACGAAACAAAATAAACAATTCGGATAAACATTCTAATCCACTTTGTACGGCACAGGTAAAATGTAAATAAAGACACTAAAACAACACGAACAACTTCGCAAAAATGTCAACGAGTACCGAAGATATTTTACACACTAATAGCATTGAAAAGATTGAAATTACCTTTTCTTTCGCCCTTCCTGCATGTTTTTGCATAGTTTTCGCGATTAAGGCACCTTTACTTTCTGCCATTTTTGCCACTTTTCATTGCCGACTGTCCGACTTTCACGAGCCCCGTGCGATCCGCGAGTTGACTGACGTCAGCGCCTCCAGCGGCACTTCACAAACCCACCAATTGTCAAAAGCACGACGGGGCGCCTCCTAGCGATAGAAAAACGAACTAACCTTTACAGATGGCAGCACCAGACGGGCAGATTAAAGCGTACAATCGAGAACACAATTGCTTTACCCAAATAAATGCTATAGGTAGGTACTCGAAATACCACACTCAAGTGAAATCCATAGGTAGGTACTTGAAATTTTTATTTATTTTTCATCATACAAATAATAACAAACAACAGTGTGCCCTCATCAAGTTTTCCTGTGCCGAGGAATACTTTGTCAAAGTAAAAGACTTGAAAAAAATTTAAAAGATTAGGAAGAGTTCTTTACGGTGGTATGGACATGTGGAGCGAATGGATAACGAGAGAATGACTAAGAAAATATATGTGGCGAATGTGAGCGGGAAAATAGAACAAAGATGACCAAAAAAGACTTGGCACGACCAGATCAATCAGAACCTAAAATCTGGCAGTGTCAAAAGTCTGCGTAACCGAAGGGCATGTATGACTAGATGTATGGATGTAAAGGAGGCGAGGAGTGGGACAGAAGAGTGTGGCGTTCCATCCTTTCTGCCTACCCCTGCGGGGAAACAGCGTGATGGTAGTAGTAGTAGTAAGTAAAAGACAGTGAACTTGGACCAATAAGTGCTGCCCCAATTTACTGAATCTACCGTAAAATTACACAATGGACGTATCTTATAAATATGTATATTTCATTTATAAACAAACACTTGAACAAAAAATGTAATAAAATGATCAATTCAGAAGAAAAGACAATATGTATCCGCAAAAGATTTTTTTTGTGTTGTAAAAATCACAAAGGTTTACACAATGTATTTCTGAAGGACTGGTTTAAGTATAATCAGTTTTATGATTTTTAGGTAAATAACATGGTAAATTATAATCTATTTTTGAAAAATTTCCTAACTAACAATAGGAACTTCCAAAATTTCCTCATTGTTCAAAATTTCATGAATGTCTAATCGTTGAAATTGTTAAAACGTTCAATATTAATTTATATGGTAAAGCGCCACCAAAGAGAAAAAGCTTTGTTGTACATATAAACCTAAAAAATAAACAGCCGATGTCTTCTATCTACGCATTGAAGAATGTCTTGGAAATTTTCTGATTGTGTTCTTGTAACATAAGTCTTTTTTCTTCATCAATTTTTTGTCTCCTGAAAAATAAAAAGATTTTGATTATTAAACTAACATGCTACTTGCCAGGCATAACTGAAAGGTTTTTCTGCACTGTATAGTAGTTGATGATGAAAAATGGCTCCAATATGATAATTTAAAGAGGAAGAAATCATAGGGACCATGGTCATGCTTCAACATCTGCAGCTAAGCCAAACATTCATGGAAAAATAACTGTTGTGTATTTGGTGGGATCAGCTTGGTGTTGTGTAACATGAGTTGCTCAAATGAATGAAATCATTACTGGAGCTGTATACCGAAAACAAATAATGAGATTGAGTCACATTCTCAAGGAAAAGCGCGCTCACTACTCCAGATATGAGAAAGTTATTCTCCTGAATAGAAAGTTATTGTACATGTAACACTTGACAGTATGAAGGCTGTCTGGAGATAGGATTTATACTCGGTGAAGACCAAATGCCACCTATACAATGCCTGCATTGCTCTGTTCTCTTATATGGCTGTGAAACATGGCACCTTACAAGGGCCCAGAGCAGCCGTATACTAAGCTTTGAGAATAGGTGTCTGCGAAGAATTTTAGGCATGCGGTGATTTGACTTTGTGAGGAATTAAGAGATAAGGCGTAGGACGCAGCAAATCTTGGTCACAACTGTCGTCAAGAAAATGCGATTCAGTTGGCTTGGCCATGTACTCCACTCCGCATGCCTCCTGAGAGCCGCCATCAAGTTTGCCTCTTTTACAAGGTGTCAGGTGCACGCCGCCCAGGACGACCACTGCTGACAATTCATCAGCAGCTCTCATCAGAACTTCGGGACGCAGATCTAACTTGGGAGGATGCAAAGGAGCTGGCAGCCGACAGAAAAGCCTGGAGACAGTTTGTGAACTCCATATGTTCCACCTAGGGAGCGGATATGGGTTAATAACACTTGAAATAATATAGTCAACTTACTTTTCTTCATTGAATGATTTCACATATTCATTTGTCATTTTTATTATATCATTTTGCTCTTTTTGTTTTACTTTATTATCATGTATTTGTTGTTTAATATCAGAATTGTATTGCACTCTTTTAGACATTTCATATTTTTTTTCACAGTTGTCAAGAAGTTTCTGTTGATGAATTTCATATTCAAGCTGTAATGAAGAAAAAAATAAGATTATTAGATGTTATGAACCTTTTAATACTTCCCATAAAGAAATTGATAGAACCCTTCACAGAATTAATAAATTACAATAAAAATATTAAATGAACACACAGATTTGCATGATTCATATTAAAAATAATATATGTAGTAAGAAACTTTATGCCGATATTTTAACAATGCAATGTTAACATACCGTTCTTTATTTAAAAAAAATTGAAGACTTGTATGCAGTAATACCACTTAATGAGTTTTATTTCATTACACATGACTAGTTTCGAAAACTACAGATGTTTTTGTCTATAGGTGAAAAATAAAACATGTTTGATTTCAAAAAAATAATCAACATGTCATTACATAAAGTTAATGCCGAATCAATAAATATTATACCATTCCATATTATTATGACATTTTTTATCTTATCACACCATCATTGTCATCTTTTAAATGCATTAAATGGTTTTTTATGCTAGCCCCAAACATCACAAGCATAGCGTTGACCGCATTGTACATTGCTAGTTAACTTCCACTATTTACTTTAATATTTTAGATGACTTATTTAGTTGAATTTATTTTCCATTGGAGTAAGATCTAACTTTTTTCATTGCTTGTAAAGAAAAATGCACAAGTATGGATAATAGTCACCTGTTTGGTAAATTCAGCTTCCTGTTTTTTCAACATAAGTGAATGTGCAATGTTTGATTGAATTTGAGATTTCAGCATTTCTCCGACTGCTTTTCTATCTCTCCAGTCTGAATGATGTTTGTTGGAGTCTTCCTTCATACTATTTTGTAGATATTCATGTTCTTCAAGTTCTCGAATAAGTTGTGCCTTTGCTTCTCGTTCAGTCTGATAAAAAAAAGCATCATATTAAATTAGCCGGTTTGGTTATAGATATAAAATATATAACTGTTGGTTTGTTGGAACAAATAACTATTATGTACTACATTAATAAAATTAAATATTAATAAAATGGCTAAGGCACCACATTCAAAAGATAAAGTGATTAATTTGATAACATAAAGGTGGAGTAATGCCGTCCGCCTCCGTACTGTAATGGTCAGCACACTCGGCTACCGTTCTGGAGGTCCCGGGTTCGATTCCCAAGGGGGGTAAAATAAATATAAGTGATTTTTTCACTGTAATATTTATTCAATATTACCATGGACTGCTACCTGAAGCGGAGGGCTGATCACCCTTCCTTCATGTATAAACGATCAAGATAACACTGCATTTATATGACACAGTGCCCTATGCACCATTGGGGTGCGGATAAGGGTTTTATTATTAAAGGTGGAGACTGACCGGAGCACTTGGTCGTAACGTAACACGTTACGATGCAAGCATTCAGGCAGTCAGTACACCGAGCCGAGCGCTCCATCCATAGTTTCGGATGCTCGGTGATGCTCGCCGCGAGCGATGTTACGACGTTATGTTACGACGAAATGCTCCGGTCAGTCTCCACCTTAAGGGAAGGAGACCAATTTTATGCTACAGATTGTTGCATATAAATAGGAGCAAAACTTATTTGAGGGAATGTAGATGACATAAGTAACAAGGTGAAAAGAGAAGGAATATTATATGGGAAAAGGATAATAGCAGTGATGGCTAGTCCACTCCGTGTTGCATACCCTTATTCGTACAAACAACATAAATTACACTTCTAATTTACGTGTTGTTACATATGTTGTCTTGGTGCTTTGCACAGATTGGATGTCCATAGTAAATTTTAAATATGTCCTGTAATCTAGGGTTAATACAAATGAGAAAGATTACCCGTTGGGCTAGCAAATTAGCTGCCAAACGATTTTTTATTGCTTCCCGTGATTCAAATTTCTGTTTCTGCTCTTTGGCCCTGAAACAAATATAAATTGATTCTACAATATCAATATCTGTAATAATTTTGCAAATAGTATTCTTGAAGTTCTTATACAAACATACAATTGCTTAGATCTTTCATCGAGTTCTTTTATAGTCTTGTTTATTTTCTTGAGCTCTTCTATGGAATTGAGTTGTTGAACTGTGTTGCTTATTTCTTTTGCATTTCTAAATAATTTCATTTCATGTTGTGCTGCTTGGGTGATTTGTATTTTTTCCTTAAGTTTTCTGAAATAAATAGTTACACGTAAAATAGAGTATTTAAACATAATTAATCATCAAATATTTAAATGGGAGTAGGGCGAAGACTGCCATGAAAGATTTGGCACATACAAATCAATCAGAACCTGAAATCTGGCTATGTCAAAAGTCTACATAACCATAGGGCATGTATTAATAGATGTTTGTAAGCTAGGAAAGTATGTCAGTACAGATCTGAGTAAGATTCCATCTTCTCTGGCTACACTTGCAGATGTTATAGTACATAGTAGTAGTTTCCTGTTGGATATTCTGATATGTATATGCTAGCCTATCTTAACACTTTGTGGTCTGCTCACATATTTGTATGTGCTTCTGAAGTTGACAGTAATGGTGTCACTAACACAACGAGTGACAATAATTTATTTTAGTTGGGAAACAACATTATTCCTGCTTTAACATTTGCCGGCACACCAGGTGTGAAAATTCCTCCACATGATTTCATGCAGTAGCACAGAAAATGGTCCCAAAAGCTGGTAAATTTAAGGGTCACCGGAATTCACAGTCTTAAGAGCTAATACTGACATGGTATTCTTGGATATAAGGTGGGATTTCTCACACCTGGTGTTCCCACACTTATCAATAAGGTATGACACTTGTTCATGAAAGGAAAAATGAAACCAGTTATGTTTTTTAACATTTTATATTTTAAATAAACTAAATATACAATTGTTTACAGTTTTAAAATTAAAGTGGTTAAAAAAAGCTATTAAATTAGAATTTATATAATAAAAACAATGCAAATTAGTGGAAAAATATTGTATCTATATGAAAATTTCACATACAACATTCTTCTGCAAAATGTTTTTTTGTTATTCCGCTTTTTCAATAGAGCCTTATAAAAAGCAGCAAGCTCATTTAACATAAATTCACACATGACAATGAGATGTCTGAGGCATGAAATTCTTCCAAATGGTAGCCAATCTTCCCCGTCCCCCACTAAGAGATGGTAGAAGGCTGTAGGAGGTCCACAACCTAAATTATCTGTCGGAAGTTTGTTTTCTGATTGTGGTGGGATCATCAGAGCTTAGACAGACTCGTTCCACAGGCACATTGTTCCATCTTCTGTAGACATTTCATGAATTCCGTAATTGTGACAAGAGAATTGACGCTGATAGAAAATAATTCTATGGGCCAATTGAGGCGCAAACAATACTCGTTGTAAATCGCCGCATATGTATAACATGCAAATTTGGACTTCTAGTTTTCTTTCTTTAAAACTGTATAGTCTTTTTGGATTTACGGTTAAGTCATTTTGTTTAATATGATTTGCGAAATTGCCTCAGTTCCTGCATTCTGCAATTGCATATAAAATTGATCACAAGTTCAACACGTATCTGAATGTGGTTGACCAAAACGCAGTTAAATTTAGTATTGAATACGTCTCTGTAAAACCGATACTTTATATCAATAGTCGGATACTTTTCTATAAACAAGCAGTGCATTATTTTAGATACACATGATTCAAATACTCCTATGGTCTCACGAATAGTGGTTTTCATATTTTGGAAAGCTGGTAATGTGATTAAATACTAATTCACAAGTATCAGGTTTAACAGCACGCAGTCTGTTCATATGTTGACCACGTCCATTATCACCTCCTATTCCTGACGTGATTTTAATTTGTATCGCCTGGATACATCTGGCAGTTACTTCAAGAATGTCACATGATGTACATAGGCACATTGGATACATCTCACCATTTTCTTTTACTGTGTATTTATAAACATTTTTCGTTACAACTGCAACCCTGCAAAAAATACAAATGATTAAACAAATAACATTTTACATTATTAAGTCTATTAATGCTTTCTGTTCCCCGGAAAAATATTAAAAATTCCAGGTAGACAGTTACACGTTCTAATGGGGAAAAATTCATTTGTCCTCTGCTCCACATACTGTTGTAATAGATACGAGTGAAAAATGTGAGCTTGCATTGTAACTTGACAATACTAATGATGAAAATAGTGTCAAATGACATTCGACATGGGACATTAGACCAGGAAAAAAATATATGTTTAATGAAATTCGACATTGGACCAGTAAGGGTTAAGTTACAGCATAAAGAGCACTATTATCAAACCACAATTAATTAATAATATGGATGAATTAATTGAATACAATCAATTTACGTTGGACGTAGTAATTTTATTATTGTCATAAGATCAAAGAACTGTCAAATTGTATATAACATTATTCCACAAACCTGTTTTTCACAAACAATATTTTTTCTTGATAAATACTGCTTTTCTGCCTCCTTCAGCATTTCGGCTTTGACATCTTTCCAGTTGAAAACATTGAATGCCTGTTTTTTCCCTCTATTTCCATGAATTAATCCACGATCCATGATATTGACGGATGGCAGCAGCATTTTGTTAAACAACAGAAAATGTTATTCCACAAACTAATAATTTTCAAATGCTGCTACATGAGTAAATAATTATAATAATAATAGTGTTGGGTTGTGGTCCCGTGGTTAATGTTGCGGACTCTTAAGTTAGAGTTTCTGGATTCGAACCCACTTTATTACAACTTGATACCTATTTTTAATAATGAGCCGCACAGGCTCACAGAAATAGAAATATTTTTGTAATAATAATAATAATAAAATTGGATAACTTATATAGCGCCATTTTCGTAAAAAAATACCTCAAGGGCGCTTCACTGTGCGAACTTTGTAAGTTATAAAAATGCAAATATTTCCCTTATTAAAAAAAAAAATGGTTGCCTTAGTTATTACCTTAAAAGATACTTCATAACAAACTCAACATTATTCTATCAATAACTCAACTTTCATATTTTTGTTGGATACGACATTATTCCAGGCAAGGGATCAATTAATGCATTCATAAATAATGTTGCGTGTTCCGTTTTGATAACAATTACTTTTGCATTTTCCATATCCTCCATCTTAGAACTAATTACCCAATGTTAGTATAGATTTGTATGAAAATTATATCTTAGGTTTTGTGCTTTATGTTATTTCCACCTATCACCTAACTTGAGGTGTTCTGTATCATATATTCCTCTGTTGATTGTGTAGCATTACAAAAGAAACCTTAAGGCGGAGACTGACCGGAGCATTTCGTCGTAACGTAACATGTTACGACGCGAGCATTCAGGCAGTCAGTACACCGAGCCGAGCTGCTCGCCGCTCGTTCCGAATGCTCCATCCGAAGTCGGATGCAATTTTAGGTTAGTACAGGGTTGCCAATCTGTGGGAAATTCCCCAAACTGCGGGGAATTTGCGGGGATTGGCACTATATATATATATATATATATATATATATATATATATATATATATATATATATATATATATATTTTTTCTTCATTTGAAGTAAGCAGTAATTTATTAAAATCACAGAACCAAGAATCCCGTTTTCGTCGTCCGATATTTTAACTACAGTACGAATGCAATGTTGCAAAGATTTATACAGATTTTGGGTTGTTGATTCAGATTTTCAGATTTTTTGGTATGACATGGCAACACTGAGCACAAGGCCACTAGCGAGCACTGATCGCGGTCAGTCAGCAATGCCGTAACGTCATAACGTAACATGCTCACTGCGAGCAATGTTACGATGTTTTGTTATGACGAAATGCTCTGGTCAGTTTATGCCTTTATCTATCTGTGGGTTAAAACAAAGAAAATAAAAAGTAAAACAATTATAAAACTGACCTTGAATTCTCTTTCTTTAGCTCACAATCTAATTTGTCCAATTCTTCCCTCTCTGTAAGCTTTTTTGCATCTTTTAAGGCTAAAAGTTTTTCTTGGTAGTCAATCTGGGTGAGTAATTCTTTTCCGTATTTATCCTTCTTCATATGTATTTTTTTATCTTCTTGTTTTTTAATTTGCAAATCCCTAATTTCTCTTTCCAGGATTGTTTGACATTCTCTTTTTTTGTTTATCTGAAAATTTGAGTATCAACAAAATTTAGTGTATTAGGTAATAAACTTTTAATAAAATGACAATAAATAATAATTACATATCGATCACTCCTTTCAAAAATGTCATATATCAAAAATCATCAATTTTTAGTTGTACATGATTTTGGAATGCCCAGAAAATGTACTATATCCCAGCAAAAATGGCATATTTTTAACTTAATATTTACCCATTACAGGGCAGAAAGTGTTGTTTTTACATTTTGAATAAAAGGTATTGTTTTATAATTTTTAAAAATATTTTTCAAATGGAGAAAAAACATTCAGGTTTTACCTAAAAAGATCTGTTGCACAGTAAAAAGTTCAATAAGTGGCTTGATATTCATATTAAATACATTTTATTACATTTTTAAACTTTAAAAACAATCTCCTGAAAAATCAAATTTTTTGATATATGACGTTGTTGAAAGGAGTGAGCGATATAGGTTTTTTTTTCCATTTAAGTTTATTCAAAATGAAGGTAATTTTTTTTGGTCCTCATAAACCTTAATTTAAGTACAGGGTCATTTATTTCGTGGTTTCAATTTGGTACCGCTGGCATTTGACACCTGTTAAACTCAGCTATCATCTGAAGTGTCATAATATTAGTCGAATGTTTGCCATTTACGATAATGGATCATTTAACAAACGAACAAAGCGTTAAAATTATTAAAACTTACTACAAAAGTGGTGATTTAAACGTAGCCACTTTTCGCGCACTACGCGATGATTATGGTCCTCATAATCGACCGACTACGCAAGCAATTGGTAAAATTGTGAAGAAATTTGAAGAAAGTGGAAGCATTACTCATGACTTAAGGCCTGTGCATCATCGTAATGCACGCTCACTCTAAAATATTGCTGCTGCAAGTGGCTGATGAACCGAATTTATAGATTTTCCGGCTTTCGCAGTAATTGAATGTGTCATACACCTCAATATGGCGTATTTTGTATTTGGATTTGCATCTCCATCCTTATAAAGTTCATATTTCGCAACAATTGAAGCCTGCTGACTATCACGCCGTACACACTATATGCCGTAGACACGCTTCTTGGGTGTTGGAACAACAGACAATAAACACCAATTTTTCGAACAACATTTTCTTCAGCCAAGAGGCAGATTTCTCACTCCGTTTGGCGAATTCAATTGGCCACCAAGATCATGCCATTTGACACCATTAGATTTTTTCTGTAGGTCTACGCAAAAGGCCGTGTTTACACGAATAATACCCAAACTCTAGATGCATTCAAAACCAACATTTCTCAAGTTATGGCCGATATACGCCCAAAATGTGCGAAAAAGTGGTTAAAAATTACCTCAAAAGAATCGTACGCATGGAATCTTCCCGAGGTGCCATTTGAATGATATTGTTTTCCACACTAAATGGCAAAGTCCAAACTTTATAATGAAATAAAATTTTCATAAAAAATGTATCGCTGTGTGTGTTTTATTTAGCTTTACTTTCGAAACCGAAAAATGAATGACCCTATACTATAAGGTTATGTAAAACTTAAGCCAATAATTATAAGGTATTTTTAACCATTCATCAAAGGATATAAGGCAAACTCATATAAATAATGATGTCACTTAGATTTCGATAACTTTTGACCAGTGGTAAGTGTATGTTTAATCCAAATGGTGGTATTTTGAAGGCACGTAACTCAATGAAGGTTAAGATTACGTGAGAAAATATATAACTTGATAATTTTTGGTCTATTTTTGGTCTATTTCCTAGCAGTGGAATTATTCTTATATTAACTTCAGGTATACAAACAGCTGTATTTTAAATGCACATCATAAGTACTAACTGAACTTCTTGGACACTTGATTATTGCATTATACAAAAAAAATGTATTAAATATGGTAAAGAAATAAATACATACCTGCTCTAGTAAGGCCCTGTATTCTTTTTCTTTGATTTGACAAGCTTGATTTTTCCTGATAAAATCATTCTCCAGTTTTTGTTTAAAATCCCTCAATTCTGGCTCATTTTCCCTTAATGATTTTCGTTTTGCCTCCTCGGTAAAACATTGCAAATCTTCAGCATCATAATCACAAAACATCTTTGTTTAATACTGTAAGAAAGAAACAATGAGTAAAAAAAATGGTGAACATAGAAAACAATAAAAAATATTCCGTTTTTTTTGTTGATATAATAAAGTAATTTATTTTATCAACAAACTATGGATTACGAAAATTAGTTGACCACAATGATTGCCAAAACAAGAACGAAATTAAACAAAAATCAATAGAATGACGAGCATATGGTTTTGTATGCCGAATTTAAATGGACATATTTTTGTTAAATTAAAACATAATTTTACTTTTGTTATACCTCTGAAATTTAAAAATATATTTTAAGACCGCTCGATAATTTGGTGTACCAAGCATAATAATTCCATAGAAACCGCGAAGCTCTGAATCGCGGATAACTGTCAAAATCCATGGCTGTTGGCAACACCAACATTGTCTATGATTGAAAAAAATATCGGGGTATAACGGAGTACATACTATTGTAAAAAATGCTGACAATATTGTTGGATAGTTTTTCGTGTTTCATAGAACAAAAAAAAATTAATGGAATTTTAATTATCAGACGAATGAAGATACCTTAAAATTTTTAATGTATGTATTTATTATTTAAAAAAAAACTATACTTAAATACTTGTTCGATAGAATATTCAATTTTTGTATAAAAATATTTTCATTGTTGTATGTATTTGGTAGGGAATTAGAATATTTTTTTGTGTTTAAGATATTTAAATCCATATTAAAGTATTTAAGTGAATAATGGAATTGGGTTTAAAAAAAAATCCTAATATTCTTTTAAAAAACAATATAACATTTAAACACAAAGCTTAAAAACAAATAACAATTTCCAAGATCTCTAAATTATTTACTAGTAATAAAGTGATTAAAAATAATAAATAAATAACATGTTTGGCATTTCGGTATATTTTATTATAGTAAAATGCAACAGTAAGATAACTAATAAAATTCTAAGTATGTATTATGATAACTTGGATACAATGTCTAACCTATGATCCATATTATGTGTATATTTTGCTATACTATATAATATATTTAGGCTATGAATTTGGATGCATTTTTCTTTGAAACATATGAAAACATCAGGTGACATACAAAAGGCGTGAAAAGGGCGCCACTTGTCAGCCGTCTTTTGAGGCGGTGGTATTATGGAGTCTGTTACTTTATCGCACATATTAGCATATTTACAATGCGATCCGCGAACGTTTATTGCTGTCGGTGGGGGCCATCTCCCGCCCCCGCCCCTGTCCCGCCGCTCCCGGTCCCACGAGCGTCCCCGGGACCGCCGAAACACAATGAATTACATTAATGGGCGGCAATAACGCCCCGCTAGCTGCGCCGTGGCTGAAGGGCGCCAAAGTGGCGTATTTCGAATTTATTTTTACTTACTTATTCATAATTTTATTTAAAAAAATATTTCATTTAAAAAGTAATTTTTTAGATGGGAGTTGCAGTTATTATTTACCCTGCTTATTATGTACAAGTTTTATAGATCATTGAGTAGATTTTTGCTTCATCTAAAGTGTTTTATGTTAAGGTCCTACATACGTAAAAAAGCAACCTTACTTTCTTTAGACCCAGGTTACATTTGAAGTAGTTGAAATTTTCTTAAAAAAGTGTTTTTGTATAGAAAAAATAAGTTTTCCTTCGAAATAAATACATGGTTTTGAAAAAAATAGTAATTGAAAGGTAAGGAGTTACAAAAAAATATAAAAATATTTTTTCAATGTATATTCGAAAAAAAAAACAAAAAGAAAATCACATATTTATTCTAAAAAAATCGGGCATGAAATGACGTGCGGCCCCTAGCGTTGCCGAACGCTGAATGAATCCTGTGATTGCGAGTATGGTCTTAATCTGTGTTGAGAACAGGAGGGATAGTCTAGTGTGGGCCAGTCAGGAACTTTTTGCATTTGCCCATTGCTGGGATGAAACCACGTAAAACTCCTCAGGAAAAGACGGACTGTTGACTATTGTCAACAGACCTTCCGTTCCACTAGAAGAGGAATCGTCAATTTGTGTCCTAGCTTGGTTTATGGTACCAATGTCCTTCAATATTTTTTATGATACCCTCTTTTTCAGAGTTTCTTATGAACTATCACGGATCCAATTGTTTATGAACAGCATATTTGCTTTCAATCAAAACAATTATTAACCCGTTTAATGTTCATGGTAATTTTATGAATGAAATTAAATAATATGCAGTTGATTTTTTGCGAGTATGAATAAAAAACTAGTGCAAGTAAAAAAACTTGCTCGGACAACACAAACATCGGTATAACACGAGTACAATACTGCAATAAAGACGTGGGTCGTTCGTGAACGACATGTTTTAAATATTAATGATCTATTCATATACATCGATTCGGTGACGGGATTAAAAATTTTAGAGAATCTCGTTTACTAATGCTGACTCGTTCACTGATTTATTAAATTTATTGATTCACTGATTCACTGATTGTTTCATTAGCTCAATAAATCAGTGATTTTTGCCAAAAAGAGTAAGAAAAACGACCTGTTAACGACCTTTTTTGTGGGGCATAAGATTTTTTAATTTTTCTACATCATTATTAAATGTATTATACAATATTAATATATTTAATAATGACTTAATTATATACCCACATATTTTTAGAATACATTCATACAAAATACAAACTTAAAAATATTAAAAATTATATCGATACTTGAATCCGCCCCTGGCCATATATATATCTCCTCTCCTGAAAGAGGCATTAAGAACAAGAAATGAGACAAGATACCTAATATATGAGCCAGTTAAGAGAATTTAAAGAAAAGCCCCGGCAAAATATATTTATGACTCACTTTATTTTATGCTGTGTAAAACTTTGTACTCGACTTAATTTTGAATGCTCCTCCTTTATGTATAAAATGAGTTACGATCTCTACTTTCTGCGACGGAGGCAAATAATTCTCTCGGCGCTTTCGGCGCGAATAAATTTGAAAAATGAACGCTGCCACCATATCATATCGATGCTATTTTTAATATTCGATTTTATTTATGTATCCCAAAATGGTGTAAACAGTCAACTTAAAAAAAATACAGCGCTGGAGTATAATCGATTTTTCCCCTAGTTTTGCAAAGAAATTGATGCGAGTGAAAATGTTAATATTAGTAATAGTCGATATATAGAAGCAGAACAGGCAAAAATTCCGGAAATTTTCTTCCCAAGTGTATGTAATTATTTTTTAATGTTAAAAAAAAAAGAAAAATTGAATTATGGATTGACCCAATTTTTTACGGGTCATGGAGCATTTCGAGAAAACTTATTTCATATTAAAATTACACAAAACTCTATTTGTGAATAGAATAAAATAACAACTATGTAACTTTTTCCACATGAATTTTATTTGAATTTTATTTGTATCGTCGTAACCGACATCATCAGACTGGGATGATGTCGGTTATGACGAAACCCGGTTGCTAGTCAAATAAAATTCACGTGTAAAAAGTTACATAGTTGTTATTTATTCTATAAAATGCAGTTCAACAAAGATATGTCGCTCACTCCTTTCAAGAACGTCATTAATCAAAAAACCTGATTTTTCAGGAGAACGTTTTTAAAGTGTAAAAATATAACAAAATGTATTAAAAATAAATATCAAGCCACTTATTGAACTTTGTACTGTGCAGCAGATCTTTTTAGGTAAAACCTGAAGGTTTTTTCCCCATTTGAAAAATATATAGTTTATTTAAAAAAATAATTAAACAATACATTTTCTTCAAAATGCAAAAACAACATTTTCCTCCCTGTAGCGAGTAAATATTAAGTTAAAAATATGCCTCTTTTTCTGGGATATAGTAAATTTTCTGGGCAATCCGAAAACATGCACAACTGAATATTGACGATTTTTTATTTATGACGTTGTTGAAAGGAGTGAGCGATGTCAGTACAAAACTTAAATCTATCTGTGAATGTGATGAAACATTATCACAAGATGTTCCTCATTTAGTGCGGATATGTCCAATTTATGAAAAAGAAAGATTGAAATTGGAAACAGAATGTACGAAAGAAGGTATGCAGTTGACAAAAATTAAGGAGGCAATAGGGCAATGTCTATTAGATTTAATGGTGTCTTATTTAGAAAATATGACAAGACGAATAATACAAATAAATGAACTACGGGACAAATCTTGATTGATATAAGATATTGAATTGATAGTATCTATTGTGTTGTATTGTATCTAAATTCTATACCTCCATGTATTATCGATGTCTAGGGAAACAATGGACCAGAATACCCGCAATGCATTTTCCTATTCAAACATCTTATTTGAATACTTAAATTCCTGTGAAAATTTATAATAAAATATAATCAGGAGATGCAAGAATGTGGAGGAGGTGAAAAATAGCCTCATAAGAACAGTAAAATATATTTTTTTTAAAAAAAGGGAAATATTTGTGTTTTTATTTTTAACACAAATATTTCAATTTCATACTACATATTTCTGTGAGCCTAAGCGGCTCATTGTTAGAAATAGGTATCAAATTGTGGTAGAGTGGATTCGAACCGAGAAACTCCGACTTAAGAGTCTGCGACACTAACCACGGGACCACAACCCGACACATGAGGCGAATTTAGATGGTAATATAAGGAGAGGAAAACTCGACATGATCAAGTATTTTAAATATGTACTTGAAAGGGGTCAGGTCAGGAGTATAGTATAGTCAGGGTTTGTATAAGGAAATGCACGAATGTGGAAGAGGCGTAAAGTGCTTGGAAAGACAGATTGGTGTGGCGCTCTATTATCTCTGCCTACCCCTGCGGAGAAGCGGCGTGATGTTTAGTTGGTAAATAAGTTCTTTAATAATAATAAAACCCTTATCCGCACCCCAATGGTGCATAGGGCACTGTGTCATATAAACGCAGTGTTATCTTGATCGTTTACACATGAAGGAAAGGTGATCAGCCCTCCGCTTCAGGTACCAGTCCATGGTAATATTGAATAAATATTACAGTGAAAAAATCACTTATATTTATTTTACCCCCCTTGGGAATCGAACCCGGGACCTCCAGAACGGTAGCCGAGCGTGCTGACCATTACACTACGGAGGCGGACAAGTTCTAAGTTCTTTAGTTAATTATTTCCAAGGTGTGAGATTTTGAATAAAATAATAGGGAATATTGCTAAAAGACCAACGGAGTATAATAGAAGGAGTTTTATTGCAGAAATAATATTTACTGCTTTGATAATGCATTGTTATTTTAATATCCCCTACCATGGGAATAGTTAAGTAAATATAATAATAAAATGCAGCGTTAGTGTTTAATATTCCTCATCCAAAGACAATAAAAACATCAATGCGATTTGCGCGGTGCAGTAAATATAGTTTCCGCAATAAAACTCTTTCCATTATACTCCGCTGGCCATTTCGCAAATTAAAAACATCCCGAAAGAGTTACGGTTCATGTATTAAAAAGAAAATCCCCGAAACCATAACGACCAGCGTTAATTACTTAAATTAAAATTCATCCAAACACTTTTCCGTACCGAGCTCGGAGCTAGCTAGCACCGGGAATTATTAATTTACATGCTGCATTACCCACACACATCTACTAAATAATATATTACGCACACATATGTACCTCTAGTAATAAATGTATTGGGGGTGTTTAAATTTACAAATATACTTGATGTGTTTATATTATCCACTGACACTTCGTGATGGAATTGCATTTTTAGTATATTATTAGATTAAAACCAATATTTTTAGCTTTTCCACTTTTTTTATTTGACCAGCGACCGGGTTTCGTCGTTTTTATTGGAGAAATAATAAAAACCCGGTCGCTGGTCAAATAAAAAAAGTGGAAAAGCTAAAAATATTGGTTTTAATCATATATATATATACACACACATCATATATATATATCATATATATATATATATATATATATATATATATATATATATATATATATATATATATATATATATATATATATATATATATATATATATATGTATATATATACATAATATATATATATATATATATATATATATATATATATATATATATATATATATATATATATATATTATATATATATATATATATATATATATATGTATTTATATAAATGTATATATATATATATATATATATATATATATACATATATATATATATATATATATATATATATATATATATATATATATATATATATATATATATATATATATATATATATATATAAACTGTCCGTTTAGGGACCTACCTGAGACATCACAGTTTAAAAGGATTAAACATAAAAATTCACTTACCATCACGCCGCTTCCCACAGGGATAGGTAGAGAAAACAATGCCACACCAATTTCTCTTTTCAAACACTCTTCGCCTCTTCCACATTCATGCATTTCCTCATACGTACCCGACGATTCAAGTATTTGAAATATTTTATTATAACAAGTTTTCCTCGGTTTTTCTCTGCTTTTATTACCAACCACATTTGCCTCACAAATCGGTTTTACTATATATTTTTTTGAATGTAAGAAACCTTGAATTTATATGATTTAAAAAAATAAAATCGCCTTAAAATAAAATCGTAATATTTTCCTTATGATCGCAATAAGGAGTATAATTTTTTTTATATTTTCCATTTTTAAAAGATAACATTGACTATAATTTGAGTTATTAGAACATTAAAAAAACATTTAGACTCGTTTAATATAATATCATCGCATTTTCTTTTCATAAGTACCCCGAATTCTCGCGTACTATCAGTTTAAAAGGGCAATTTTCAGGTGAAAAACAAACCATATAACGGAGAAGATCACCATTGTCTAAGCTTAATATGAGGGAGGTCGCTGAATTAGCTCAGTGTTGCAAATTTTTCCACTTTCGTTGTTTGCACGACACTCCCGATATGAAGCTTTAGCCATTACCCTGTGCAATAGGTAGGGCGAGGAAATAAATACACAATATTTTTTTATAAAATAACAGCTTCTTCATTTCACCAATAGATGTCTCTCGTGAAAATTCTATTGATTCTTGTACAATACTTCTAAATTGGATCATATATATATAAATAGAAATTCCAAGAATTAGAGTAGGTACATAGTGTGTTTTTTTATAGATGGGAATTGTATTTATTATTTACCTTGCTTATTATGTGTATTGTCCGCCACCGTAGTCTAATGGTCAGCACGCTCGGTTCCCCGTTCGATTCCCAGGGGGGGTAAAATAAATATGAGTGAATATTTCGCTGTAATATTTATTCAATATTACCCTGGACTGGTACCTAAGCGGAAGGCTGATCACATTTCCTTCATGTGTAAACGATCAAGATAACACTGCGTTTATATGACGCAGTGCCCTATGCACCATTGGGGTGCGGATAAGGGTTTTATTATTATTATTATTATGTATAATACAAGGTTTATAGATCATTAAGTGGATTTTTGTTTCTGCTAACTGTAATGTAATATTAATTCAAATATAACTTTGTTTGATTTTGAAACAAAATTATATTTTATTTATAAAATGGTAAATCACAAAGTTAGTGCTTCAAATATAAATTATAATTCAATGTTTTTATATGAATCTGTGTTGGAAACAGGAGGGATAATCTAGTTTGGGCCAATCGGGGACTTCTCAGCATTTGCGCAATGCTAGGAGGAGCAGTGTTGTTGTCAATCATGGGTAGCATTGGTGAATGTTACAGCCTATGACGGACTTCCATATTCTTCGTCATCTATGCTGAGATGACAAAAAATAATATGAAAAATAACTCATTTAATTGGAGATAATCCAGATTTGTGAACAAGTATTTGGACACACTCAAAATATTGTTAAAATAAAACTACACAGTTTCTTTGGAATAATTTTTCATTGGTCTTCGGGAGTGCCCCTTAGAGACAAAATAAAGAGCTCACGCATTAATAACCCAAGCATGACATAAACCAAGCAATAGCAATGGATCTTCCTCGAAAGATATCTAGAGAAAGACCAACAAATGGATGCTGCAAAGAGAGAACATGGTTCAAAGACATGGCCCTGGTGACGTTGTTCATGACAGAAAGACCTACAACCTGAGGACGAGGAGAGCTGATCCCAGCAGTCTACAAAGACGATAGGTTGGGATAGTGTGTAAATAGTGCCATAGTAGTGAAGGGTGGTATTGTTTGCATGCTGTGGTAGTGATTGTCCTGACGAAGAGACGGGTACGTCTCTTCGTCAGGACAATCACTACCACACTGAGATTTTTATGTCTACCGAAACCGGTAGACATAAAAATCTCATTGAGTGCTTATATACTAATATTATTAACATTTTTATAAAAAAATTAATAAGTAAAAGTGAGTAACCATAAAATAAATACTTTAAATATTAATTAAAAAAATTGTTATTTTAAAATACATCGGGTTGCAATCGGGATCTACCTTTTCTCTCTTATTATGAAGCGCTTTCGCGGACTCGTGTTTGTCTATGCAAAACAGTTTACACCGGTCGCAGGAGGGAGAGCATTAGGAACCTCTGCGGTGGCAAGTTTTATTTCTTTATTGCGAAAAAATGTAAAGTCTTCCCATGCCACCGGGAGGGCGGCCGTGCGGGTGGCTCTACTTAATATTCAAAACCGTATTTGGAATCCATTTGGAGGCTTAAATACTTTTTATATTAACTCATGCACACCCGCTGGAGTGGCAGCGCTGTGTAAACATTGGCGGGAAACGGGAGCGGATGGGCTGCCATATTGGAATAGGACCACAGACAATCAAAATGTCCGAAAGTGGGGAGGGGACGAAACGTCATCGTTTTTGCAAAAATGGTCTCGCTAACTGTTATTTGAATGTAAAAGCGGTTAAAAAGTAATGAAATAAAATCTACATAATTAAATGGGAGGCTGTGTGTACCTTTGGAAGATGCTATCAACGTTTATGTTCGTTTGCATTATTTAAAATGTTAATATATATATATATATTTATGTACATCGGCTAAGCAATACACGAGGAACATAATATGAAAAGATCGCTTTGTTGCCTTATATTTATGATTTTTTAGGCAACAACTTTATGTCTTCTTCTTCTTCGTCTTGGTCTTCTAAGCCTTGTGGCCTGTTTTTAAGAGGGGTTAGCCTCCTGTGATGTCGATTTCCCGCTGTCAATCCATATCTTTGGTGGTCTGCCAGGAGTCGTCTACCTTAGGGTTGGCCGCACAATGAAATATGGAGGAGTCTGGATGGTTTCATTGCCCTCACATGCGCATACCATTGTCTTTATCGTTGTCTTCCCCACCTCATGACTTCTTAATGGTGTTCCTTATTCCTAGACTTCTATTATTATATATCTCATAGACTCTTTCTAGATATGGTCTTTAGTCTTCATAGTTGACTCTATTAGGTAATTTTTTGTTTTTGTAATATCTACTCTCATTCGAGTCGACTTATTTGGTGGTAAAATACAATTGATTTAAACAGAGTGACTAACAAATAACATCGTTTATGTTAATTAAATAAAAACATTTGAAGAAAACTGAATGAAATATTTAATTTCATTCTAAATACGCTCTTAATAGTAAAAGTACAATGACACTTTTTAGCTTTTATTTACTGTGTAGAATTAAAATTTATGGTTATTTAGTGAAAAGTTTACAAGGCAAGATTTGTCGAGAAATTAAAGAATGTCAACTAATGCAATTAAAGAATGTTGTACTTGGTTAGTAGTGTCCGCCTCTGTAGCGTAATGGTCAGCACGCTCGGCTACCGTTCTGGAGGTCCCGGGTTCGACTCCCAGGGGGGGGTCAAATAAATATAAGTTATATATTCACTGTAATATTTATTCAATATTACCCGGACTGGTACCTGAAGCGGAGGGCTGATCACCTTTCCTTCATGTGTAAACGATCAAGATAACACTGCGATAACTTTATATGAAGCAGTGCCCTATGCACCATTGAGGTGCAGATAAGGGTTTTATTATTATTAAATAACACTATTTCATCAAATCTATTGTAACTCGTGTTTCGGTGCATATGTGTCACAATAGAATTTAAGAAATAGCAGCGGTATTTACCAAATAAAACATAAAGTAAAGATGGGTAGATATTACCACAGAGTGACTGCCGAACCGATTTGTAAAAAATACAAATAAACGTCAGTAGTCACCAGTCACCATATTATAAATTTGATTTAGGAAATAATTTTCAAATATTGCCAATATTTTCTCTCTATAGAACAAGGAGAGCATGGAAGCCTTTATCTGTTATACTTTTCGTGGCATTAAGATAAAATATGGTCTCTATTAACAGTGGTAACTGGTGTAATTCTCTGCATATCTGTAATCGAGTTTTGAAAAAAAGTAGAGGTAAAGGCATTATGAGTTTACCGAGTGGCGTCTAACTGCCTGAGATAAAATAAAAAGTATCGTAACTTAGCTGAGACTGCATGTGGGGTATTTTAAACAACCGTTTTCCTTTATTGCTAATTTTGTGGATGCTGCGGGCCTTTGCAACTGCTCGGGGGACTGTTCAGATGATAAATATAAAATAAATAATAAAATACTATATTTAATTACGAATATGGTTCTCCTCCTTCTTCAAAGATTCATCCTAACTTTTAAATAATAAAATACTATATTTTATCACGAATATGGTTCTCCTCCTTCAACTTCTATCATACACCTAGGTCATGCATTCGAATCATGTTTCTTTCTGTAGCATCCGTGAATTTTTTGGTTTTCCTCTAGATGTCTTTCGAGGAAGATCCATAGCAATCCCCGCGGCACCGGGTAGAAAAAAGAGGAGAAAGGCGACATAAAAAGATGGGCTGATGACACAATTCCTGTCGTCGGTGAAAATTGGACAAGATCAGCCCAAAAAGCGTTGAAAATATGGAGAGGCAGCAGTAGAAAGATGCCTGAAGAAGAAAGAAATGAAGAATGCCCATTAGTGAAGAAGAGGAAAAAATATTTTTTAAAAACTAAAAAAAATATCATAACTTTTTGACATCTTATCAAAGATGAGGAAGAATATGGTTAGTCTGGGCATCTAGGGGCTAAAGACCTTCATAGACTGGTTTAAGTGGTCACTTTACACACGTGTAACATTCACAAATTCTATCTATGATTGACAACCACACTATTCATGTTTTTGGAAGTTCTATATATATATATATAATCCGATTTCGAAACATTGTTCTTGAATCACTAGAATTTCACTAGAGACATCTATTGGTGAGATAAAAGGAAGCTTTTTTATTGAGCAGAAACTCTTACATTTGTACGTGAGGCCCGAATCCTGAATTAAAATCATACACATAAGAAATGCCAGAAAAAATTCTTTGCATTTTATTATTTTAGCTTAAAATTTGACCAGAAAGTTTATTAACAACATTTATTAAGTATTTGGACACAATTAAAAATGCTGTAAAAAAATATAGTTATGTACATATTGAACCACATAGCGAGCCAGCTAATACACCCCGTTCCAGAAGCAACTGATAAGGTTTAATGTAATAGTATTTTTTGGCTTATCCGTCCGGCCACAGGAGGGCGACTCGTTATTTATGGTTATTAGCGCCTGGTGACAAGTAGATTTTAATACAAAATGACTTTAAAAAACACACTTAATGTCGTAACAAATTCGCACGACCCCTTTCCGCCGCGAATAAACTCAAACATACTACACTTTGATTTCAACCCTTAGATGCTAACGTCAGATATATCATCATTAATATTATAAAATGCTCCCCATATTTACTTTCATTGCTGCAGGGGTAAACATATTTTGCTGAATCTATAAATTTATGTCTCTAGCGAGATAGCGAGTGCTTTTGCCTAGAATTTTCACTCATGAATTACAAGAAATTATAGTAACTTTAAACATAAGGAGTAAATCCACTCACGAGTAGGCATAGACTATAAAACTTGAAAACATTTAAAAAATTAAGTCTGAGGTCATGGGGTCATGATAAGCGGTGATGCATAAGCTGTAGCTAGATGACAGAGTCACTTGGATGTTAGGTAATTTAATGGAAATAGGTACTTCATAAGGCGATTGCGATCTTTAAAGGCCTACTCATTTTTCAAATATTGTGCCCAAATCTATTTAAAAAAAGAAGATTTAAAAAATAATCTTCTAACACTTATCCGCAGCCGATGGTACATAGGGCATTGCAAATATTTATTTTAAAATGATTTTTGATTATTTTATTATATCAATAACAGAGGTTAAAACAAATCTTCTTCAAATCTTCTTCTTCATACCCTTATCCGCACCCGATGGTGCATAGGGCACTGCATCATATAAAAACAGTGTTATCTTGATCGTTAACATATGAAGGAAAAGTAATCAGCCCTCTGCTTCAGGTACCGGTTGAGGGTAATATTGAATAAACATTAGAGTGAAAAAATCACTTCTATATATTTGACCCCCCTCTGGGAATCGAACCCGGGACCTCCAGTGTGGTAGCCGAGCGTACTGACTTATTACACATTTTTTTTTTATAGTACCGAAACAGAATGTAAATTTTAAAATGTATCATGCACAAAATAAGAAAAATCATAACTGTCAAAAATCGTTTATTTAACCAAATAATTAAAATAACGTAACAACTAAATAGTTTTTCCACAAATGTTTTATTTGACCATTGTCCGGGTTTCATCGTTACCAACATCATCTGACTGGTTGAAGGCTAGACGAAAATTCTGTCAATAATGTTTTATATACAAAACAAGGCAGGGGTTGAACACCATGATTTTGTAAAAAAAATCTGACCAAATTAATTTAGTTTAAGTGAATTCAAGTATTGTATTATAATAATAATTACATATAAATTATGGATTTAAGTACAAAACTCTTACCATATTATTTGAAAAGCATCAAGCGTAAAATTTAAATAAAAAAGTAGCTCTCAATGTCAGACGTACTACGTTTCGCAGGTACAAAAGCTTGTCTCGAAAAGGCGGTGGAGTGCTCTGCGCGGGTTGGAGGGGATCATTTTTGATCAACAAATTAAAGGCTTTGATCACGGCGGCTGTCATCTACACGTCCCGCGCAGAGCTCCACAAGTTGTGAAAAACGATAGAGGGGTGGTTTTTTCTCTTCCACTATAATGAGAGAAGGCTGTGATGAGGATCCGGTTGAATTTTCTAGGAATTTATACTTGAATTTAATGGGAATATTATACTTCAACATTATAAGTAATATTTTTTTGAATTTTCACTAATAAATTATATTAAATTTAGTAACTTTAAGCACAGAGAATAAACTCACTCGCAAGTAGGATAAAGCTTAATAAGCGGTGTTACACAAGCCGTAGCTAGATTTCAGTCACTCGGACATTTGGTAATAAAAAAAAACAGTATCTCATGCAGAGTTTAGGTGTACACGTATTACTCGAATAAAAACTAACTAACTAACCATCACGCCGCTTCCCCGCTGGGGTAGGCAGAGAGAATCGAACGCCACACCACTCTGTCTTTGCAAACATTCTTTGCCTCTTCTACATTCATGCATCTCCTCATACATACCCGACGATTATTACGACTCCTGACCCGGCCGCTTTCAAGTATTTGACATACCTGATTGTGCCAAGTTTTCCTCGGTCGTCCTCTGCTTCTTTTTCCAACTACATTCGCTCCATAAATTTGTTTAACCGTTCTTTCTTCACTCATACGCTCCACATGTCCAAACCATCTCAACACACCTTTCTTAATTTTATCGATAATGCTTATCTCAGCCTTACATTCTTTCCTTATTTCATCATTCGAACATCTATCAAACATCGTTTTATGGAGGAATGTTACAATTTAGAGGAATGTTACAATTTACTATAAATTATTCCATCAGGCACTGGATTATTCACCCTACAAATGACACGAGTGTCTCAACTTGTATAAACGATAGATGTTTCATCTCAAGATGAGACACCTATGAGAGAGAATATTCGTACACTTATATGTTTTGTATAAGCGTGTATAAAGAATATGGATGTTGAAAGTTGCTATTAAGATTTGCCCCCTAGCGTAAAAGCTGTTGGTTTAATATTTTCCCCGGCTTTCGATATATTTGTTCAGACATTATTTAGCGAAAGCCTTTGAACTGCGTTGTTGGATCAAACTGTCAATTTTTCATAAGGCACCATGCCACGGTAAATCTCTTATTTTGCGCATGGCGTGTGGCGAGGCGAAATTTCAAAGGAGCGGTTTGATATTTAACATTTTCCATCAAAGAATTCCCTCCCGCTGTGAAAATCAAAAGGCTCTAGCACCTACCTGATGTGGTCGTAATAAAAAAGTAGCTACGATGTCATTTCAAATGAGATTGCCAATTTGAATATCAAAAGGTGTTTAGGTTGTTCCTTAGATAGGATTTGTTTACTTCGGCGATTCTTGTTACCCTGGTAAGTAAGGGAACGGATCCTATTACAGACATCTCGAACTTGTAACCAAATTAAATTGTAAATAAAACATTTTTTTTACCACGTGAGAAATATATTTCAATGATTTTTTAAAACCAGAACTTTTGGAAGCTACAGATGCTTCCATCTATGGGTTTGTATACAGAGTAGCAGAAAATTAATCACAAAAGTAATAATTTTTACAAATGGCGTCGTACGTCAATCATATTTGACTTTTGTGAACTAGACAGCTGCAGATACAAACAGATTGATAAAATGTGCATCAAAACTGGCGGCAGCCACTTTTGTGTAAAAAAAATTAGATGATTGATTTTGCGCCACCCTCAATCTGTTTGCATAAACTACTAACAAATGAAAAAAACAAGTGTTTTACTTCTAATTTAATTATGTTTTGCAAAAAACTGTATACCAAAATAGTAAATAGTATAACTCATAATGTTTTATAAACTTAATTATATTTTACAAACCTCAAAAAATACATTTCTGTCATGAAAAAATGACTGATTTCAATATAAAAATAAAATACTAGTAGAAGACCACTATTTTTAGTTTATTATGTAACCACGACTAGTTTCTAGATGTTCTCATCAACAGTTAAAATAACACGTGAATATACAGAATTTAAGAAAAAAAAAATTTTAAAAAAAAATTAAAAATCTATAGATTTTTGACAAAAAAAATTACTGCCGAATCATTTAATGGAAATATTTTTTATGTGATTTGTATAAGGCCTCATAATTTTTGTGAATTTCGGACTGTCTATTACTCTGCTTTTCCTTATTAATAAATGTATAAATTTGATATATGTCGATAATAGGGTGCGTTGCCTTATCCGTTGTTTTTGTGCACAGTTTGCAAAGAAAAAAAGTGTGCGAAACAAGACAATCATTTTGGTCCGTGAAAAAAGCAAGGCACGGTAAAACGGGAATATTTACCAAACTGAAGCCTTCAATTTGGGAAACTAATACAACGTACGTACGAGGTAGCGTAAGTCCGGGATGATAAAGATTTGAGAATAGTCAGTTACTACTCTGCAAAGTGAATATACGCGGGGTAAGAGTAGAATGTAAAAAATAAATGATAAGTACATACGTACATTTTTTGAGTGGGGATAAGACTATAATGTAAAAATAAATGATAGGTACGTACATTTTTAGAGTGGAGATAAGACTAAAATGTAAAATATAAATGAAAAGTACGCTCATTTTAAAAGTAAGAATAAGAATAGAATGTAAAAAATAAATGATAAGGATGCACATTTATACAGTAAGGTGTAAAGTATGAACATTTTTTAATGTTCAATGAAAATGTTCAGTAAATTTTTGGAATCATCTATGACATCTCAAATATCCGTCATAATAAAATCTCAGATTTTAATTTTTATGATAGGTTTCAATTATTAAATATATACATTAAGACATCTCAAGTTGGGTAAAGAAGAATATGAAAATCACGTGTCAATGACGTCACATACACCATTTTAATAGCATGGTTGTCAATCATGGGTAGAATGGTAAATGTCACACGAGTAAAGTGATCATTTAAACCAGCCTACGACAGGTTTGAGCCCTGTAAGCGCCCAGACTTCCATATTCTTCTTCAACTTTATTGAGATTTCAATAAAACAAAAACTTGATGGCATAATGCAATTGATCAAGATAACACTGCTCATATATGATGCAGTGCCCCATGCGATACTGTGTGCGGACAAGGGTTGGAAGAATATACTAAGCGCTCTTACACATTTTAGATCAAATCATAAAACTATTGACTGCAACGCAAAATAAAAATCAGATTCTACTTGATATCCAAAGCATACGCGGTCGATGTCAATTTAAAATACATTGAAACTGCATTGGAGAAACCGTTTATTCCTTTGAAGCGCTGCAGGATGAATAAAAACACGTAGAAAATTGGAATCATCTCCCGGCGCCTGGCGTTGGGCGGGGGGAACTAGGAGATAACAGGGGTTAGGGGAAAAATTGAAAAATCTTTTGCGAGTTCAGGGATGCTTATTGGAGATTTGTTCGGCTTGTCTCGGCTCTCGCACTACACTGAAACTAGGAAGTTCACTCTTATCGGAGAATCACAGTCGATTCACGAGCCACCTCCGCTATATCGAAAATTCTCACTTTTTTCCACATACAACACATTTCATCAGTTTGATTAGAAAAAAACGTGAAAAAGTATATTACATACAGGGTAATAAAAGATAAAACATACCTACTACGTTTGTATTTTTAACCCTTATCCGCAGACAATGGTGCATAGGGCACTGAAGTATATAAACGCAGTGTTATCTTGATCGTCAACACATAAAAGAAAGGTGATCACTCCTGCCCTTCAGGGACCAGTCCAGGGTAATATTAAATAAATATTAGAGTGTATTCCACTTTTACTTATTTTCAGTCCCCCCTCTGAGAATTGAACTCCGGACCTCCAGCACGGTAGCTCAACGCGCTAACCATTAAATCAGTGTTAAAAACATCTAAGGTGCCTTAATAATAATAATTTGCTTATCATCTTATATCTGAAGATCATTATTTTAATAAATCAACGGGTATAGAATTTTAATATGTAAATAAAGCTGGTCTTTGTTTAGATAATCTAGAAAAATTAGAAATACGTGAAGCAATCAATAAAGACTTACCCATTATAAATAACCAACTAAATTTAACTTGGAGTCCACTTTTGAAAATATTCCCATTGTGATACATTTGTCTTCTTTCTCTTTTTCAAAATTTTACTTTTATACAAATCGCTCACTTCTTTTAAGAACGTCATAAATCAAAAAACTTGAATTTTCAGGAGAACGTTTTTAAAGTTAAAAAATATAACACAATTTTAAAAATAAATATCAAGCCACGTATTGAACTTTTTACTGTGCAACAGATCTTTTTAGGTAAAACCTGAAGGTTTTTTCTCCATTTGAAAATATTCACTTTATCAAAAAAATAATTACACAATACGTTTTCTTCAAAATCCAAAAACAACATTTTTTGCCCTGTAGCAGGTAAATATTAAGTTAAAAATATTCCTATTTTGCTGGGATATAGTACATTTTCTGGGCATCCCGAAAACATGCACAACTCAAAATTGACGATTTTTCAAATGTCAAATGATTTTCCGAAACCGGTATTCACGAAAAGGTGTTTATAAAAGTGGTATTACACAAAGTAAACAATGGATGATAAAGAGAGTGTTTTTTATTCGAGCATTTCTAATGATAGAACTGATGATAAAGATTTTCACACTAAGGCTTGAAAAACGATAGGTAATCCAACCCCTTAGGGGTATGTGCGACGTCAGCAGACGCCTGACAGCCGATTGTTTCAGGACTCGACACTAACAAACACACGTGATACGTCACAGTAAGTAAACGGATTAGGGTCGGACGCTTCCCGAGTCCTGAGTCCTGACGTCTGACGGCAGCCGGAAATGGGAGATGGGTGATACCAATATCTCAAACCGGATGGTGACGTATGGATAGCGGTGAGGATGGATTCATATTTGTCAACTATTGTCAACATTGTTAGAGGGCCCTGAGCTTCAATAAGGCTCTTTGTCGTGTTACATCTGTCATGTTCCTGGAAACTGTAATTCTTCTCATGTAAACAAAAGCTTTCTCTACTCCCTTGGCTCTCACTGTGTGTCTCAGATAAGGCATTTTCTGCTTTAAAAAAAATATTTAAAATATCCCTTAAATGTATAAAATAAATTTTAGGTTCATTATCTGCTGATAAATATTGAAGAAAAAAATATATTTCACATTAAAATAAAATAGATATTTGTATTAGACCTCTTTTTTGTAGTTCTCCAAACCAGTCGTGTGTACATTAATTAAAAAAAAAAGTGGTACTATATAAGGGTTTTGTTGATCAAAATATTTAAATCATCAGGTTTTTCCACAAAGTTTATGTCAAATTAATAAATATTTAATATATTATAATAAATTTACAAAGACAGTTTGTATTAAAATGAATAAAGCACGTGGATTTTTTATTATTTTTTATTGCTATTTGAATTTTTTTGTACATACATTTTTTCTATTTATCGTACAATTATTTATATGATATGGAATTTATATATGTTTTGATAAACAAAATATGAAAATATCTCCTTGAAAAACGTAACGGTTTTATTTGTTCTAAATTTTTATATGAATTAAATATAACACGTTTTGTACTGACATTTTTTGTGCATAATAAAGCAACAACTTTATAGTATTTTCCACATTATTCACCGAGCATCACCAGTCAGATGATGTTTGTAACAACGAAACCCGTTCAATTATCAAATAAAATAAGTGGAAAAAAAAATATATAAAATATAACATGTTATATAAAACCATAAATTATGTTTTCCAAACAAGTATCTGTTATCGCACTCAACATAAATTAATATTAACAAGCCAGGCATTTGTAATCCAAGCCCAATTTAATTAAGTTTAAAAAATACCTTACAAATTGATTCAAATCCCTGATCCTCCGCGGCACTTATCGAGACTTGAGTTTAATTTAGTTTCCGCCGGGAGTTTTCCAACGGGGGTAGTTTTTCAGTGTCGAATTACACCCCCTACATTGTAATGGATGGCCCAAAAAGTTTACGCGCGACACTTAGGGCGGAAATCAGACGCTTAAATATATTGAGCAATTTGTACTGAAAACCGATTGCTTCCACGAATTGATTAGACATTACGTCTTTTAGAGATTGATACTTCTAATTTCAAAGTTGCTTCCTACATTTTAAGAATCATTGAACAATCAAATGGGTAAAAATAAATCTAAGTAGAGTAATTGTAATACAATTAAATAATATCCAGATAATTATGCGTATTTTTAACAGGGCTTTATGTAAGTGCGTATATACAGTATAGAACTAATTAATTGGAACAAAACTTTTTTTTCGTATTTTCTACACCCTCTGGAATTGTTTTTTTGAAGGTGTTCCTCGTATTATGGACCAGGGCTGCTTTTTTCAGTGACTGAGATGATGAATAGAAGAATGAAGTATCACCCAATTCAACTGAAAAAGATACTACCATAGATATAAAAATGAAGGTGAAATGGTAATGGAATATTTCATTGGGATTTAACCCCCTGCCAAATATCCAAAAAAATAATTGAAAATTTTCACACAAAACGATGAACTGCGTTGGACTGATCAATAATTTTGCCAGATATAAACCTAATTGAAAATCTATCGGCAATCTGTAAGAATCGGAAATATATATATACACATATATATATATATATATATATATATTTATATATATATATATATATATATATATATATATATATATATATATATATATATATATATATATATATATATATATATATATATATAAACATATATATATATATATATATATATATATATATATATATATATATATATATATAAATATATATATATATATAAATATATATATATAATATATATATATATATATATATATATATATATATATATATATATATATATATATATATATATATATATATATATATAGAATAAAAACACTTTCGAAGTCGGTTTTTTTTGAAAGAAGATTTTATATAATAAATACACATTTTATTAACGGTCTCAAAAGTTACGTTAATAAGAGCAAGCTGTAGAGACCGCTAAAGCTCCCGTGAGCTTCCGCTTGAGAGCGGTTTGTTTCTAAAAGAAAAGCTTTCTGATATTTGATTTGAAGTATCAAAGTTTATTAAACCCCTGGGATTTGTATACAAGCCTCCGGAGTGTACGTGCTGCGGTGTAGTGAAGTGTACTATTTCAGGGTAAAAACTTGAAAACACCATCCCGACTTGTATAAGTTTGCCATCACTTACGAAAAGTATAGCTCCCTTATCACTAGCAGTTTCCGTGATGTAACACGACAGAATATGGAAGCATACTGCCTTTGAAAGCTTTTCGATAAACTTGCATTACGCATTTGCCAACGAAACGACTATATGCGAGAGCAGTGAACATACCCGCTAAACATAAAATATAAATGGATTTTCAGAATGTAAGAAGATATAAAAACTATTACCTTTTCACATCCGGCAGTTTCAAGTTATGATTGTGCAAACGTCTTCATTTTCTACCTTTATCGTTTAAGTTAATGCGTCGTATTCCCAAGGGATGAAATACTTAACGAGAATTTACAAAACATATTGTGGTTTACATGAATATATTTTAGAAGCTGAATATATTACTTATAAATGGATGTTGGTACTGCAATATGATAAGGTCTTTTCAGCAAACGAGATAACGATTAATGTTATATCAGATGTATGTATGTAAACATATTCCTGTTATCTTTCTGTGTTGCAGTGTTTTTTCATCTCATATTTGATAGGAATCTAGAAAAAAAGTAGCTGATGGTTTTTGATACACAATTTCGTCCAAAGTTTTACTTTTTGTCGTAGGAATTTTTACGAAATATATCTAATATTTTTCTATTTTCATAGATTTTGATACATTTGATTTGGATAAAGAGCTATATCAATTTACAAGAAAACTATATACCAATTTAGAGCTAAACCGATTTACAAGACGATTCTAAATGGATGAGGGTTTGGTAATGTTTTAAACACTTTTTATTAAAATGTCAAATTTTTAATAGGAATACTGAATGTAAATATGTATGCTATATGTAAATTTAAAACATCTATTTAGAAAATATCATTGAAGACGTCTTTCAATTTAATGTATATTTTTCAATGATTAAAGAAGAAATTCTGAAACTATCGTAAGTAAAAAAAAATCAGTTATTTTAGATTTCCAGCATTTTGAGTATGTACAGATTCACAAAGATTTTCTCCACTTATTAGTTATTTTTTTACATTTTTAACATCTCAACATAAATGAAGAAATAATGGAAGTCTGAGTATTTATAGGGTATATGCTCTATGATTGAATTTGAACATATTAGTAACTTACAATATAAATTTGAGAAATATTTACAGCAAAAAGGTAAAAGTCATTTCGAGTACAATGACGTTTCTTTGTGCGTATATACTCGTAGTTCAAATAATGTCCTAATGTGCTGGCCTCTAGAGGCTAAAGAGTAGCATATAAA
Organism: Brachycentrus maculatus; assembly: GCF_059751285.1. Lineage (NCBI taxonomy): Eukaryota > Metazoa > Arthropoda > Insecta > Trichoptera > Brachycentridae > Brachycentrus > Brachycentrus maculatus. The sequence goes on along the minus strand of NW_028281186.1, from coordinate 46,712 downwards.
CACAATATCGCGCAGCATTTTGATCGGTAAAGTTGTATGTTAGGGCGACAAAGGAACAATGTCACCGTAGAAGGAACTCGGAACACATAAAGTTTTAAAGAGTCCTGAGGGTGAAGAAGATCACCCCGCCTCCCTCTCGATCCCGACCCAGCCCGCCTGATCGTATAATACGATACTGTCTGTAACGGTAACTGTAACGGGGATATCTGGATGGAAATTGAGTGTCAAGTTACCCCCGGCCGACATAAAAAACGCACTTTGAAATGTCCAATTTTATTAGGGATATTTCTCTAGCGAGCCCTACAGTCTAAAGTGTAAAGGAGCAAAATTGTTGACGGTTTATAGTACATCCTAATCAAATGTATACTTTACATCTATTTACATTTTTAAGTTAATTTTTCGTTTTATTCGAATGATCACTTTATTTTTTTGGAGAAACATATTTTGGCAATTCGTCTAGGCTGAGATCTCGAACTCGATAAAGCTAGGTGCTAAACATCCTTCCGTGCTCATTTTTTTTTGTTTTTTTCAAGATAATGTATTTTGGAATTAGATTTTTTTTTGGAATACATATTAAATTTATTTTTAAATTCTTTGCCTTTTAATTACTCTTTTTTTTTAAATCATATATTTATTTCGAAGAAAAACATAGTTATTCAATAAAAAAACGTCGTTTTAAGCAAACAATCCGATCACGTTTTTTTTAAAATTACGTTGTATCTTATATTGGGCTTTAATAACAAATGTTTCCTTTTAGGAATTTACTTCAATAATAAGACACATTCTAATGTTTATGTATAGAATTATATGCTAACATTCATTTTCGAAAAAAAATCATAGCAATTGTTTTTTTTTATATGAAAAAATATTTTTGACATCTCAACATGAAAAAGAATATGGAAGTCTACGTAGTTACAGGGCTTATAACCGGGGATGAATACAAACGTATGTATCCATGCCTTAAGAAATCAAGGTGTTTGGTGTTGAAACTGGTTAGAATAATAAAAGTCGTTAATAACAAAGATTGCGTTTCATTAAGGTTATAAAATGTGAAAGTTTATAAAATGCGATACATAGCATCAGCGAAAAATATTTTAAGAAGTGTGTTATAATATATTTTCTAGTTTTCTAACCCTTATCCGCACCAAATGATGCATAGGGCAGTTTATCGTATAGAAACAGTGTTATCTTGATCGTTAAATACACGAAGGAAAGCTGATCAGCCTTCTGCTTCAGGTACCAGTCCAGGGTCATATTGAATAAATATTAGAAATAAATATTACTGAAAATATTTATTTTGGCCCTCTTAGGAATCTAACCCGGGACCTCCAGCATAGCAAACTAACGCGCTAACCACTTCACTATGCAGGCGGAGGGAGGGTGTTAATATATGGAGCCTTATATTGTGAGAGTGTGTGATATAGAAAACAAAAATGACTAGTATTTTGTAAATAAATTTAAAAGAAGATTACCGTTTCGTGATAGGTTTACTGTAAACAGGCATCGCCATCGGATAGGCTATAAGGCTATAAGATAAAAGTCCCTTTATATTGGAATATGATACTTAAATTTCTTTCACAGTTTGATACAATAACAATGTAGATGTTCGGCTTACATTATAAATAAAATATACTTTGTCACCATTACTTTAAAGGCGAATTACGTGCTCATAAAATAGCTTAAAATAAAATAAATATTCCTCAAAAGATTTTGCTATAATTTATTTAGAAAATAGAGTTTACTCCATAATACATAGTAGTTAATATATAGGTACTATCGTAGTTGAGGTACCGATTTCGATTCCCAAGGGGGTCAAAATAAATACGATCAGTTTGCAACATTTGTATTTGATTATTATAACACTGGACTGGTATCTGAAACTCTGGACTGATCACCTTGCATTTATAAGCTAAGATTACGTCTATCAGATGCAGTGCCGTATGTTTGTGTGGGTATAAGTGTGAGAAGAAGAAAAATATAATATGGTGGCAAGTTTATTTAGATAACTAAATAAAAAAAATCATAATTAGTTGTGTATATAACTGAAAATAAATCGTATTTCGTCTTTTGTGTGTGTGTGTTTTTTTTAAATATTTTGAATGATATAACTGAATGAATGATTTTATTTATAACTATCTTTGTCCAAATGCATATCCATTTTTAATTAAGTTTCACTGTTAGATTTCAAAATGGATTTTAAGAAATACCACTATTTCTTAAAATCTATTGTAACACGTGTTACGATGCATTCAATATGCACATTGGGCATAAAGCATTAAGCATACATGGATGTGATGATGATGCTGAATACATCTAAACACATCTCACAATAGATTTTAAGAAATGGTGGTATTTACCAAGTAAAAATAAAAATTAAAAAGGAATGATTTCTAATAAATAATATAATCAATCTATGTACCTTGCCTATGGGCAATGATTTGGAAAATGTTTTTTTAGCGTTACGTATAGATTTGAATTTATGTATTTAAAATATAAAAAAGTGAATACACATAAAAATGTATTTCTTCTATTATTAAAATCTTTGAAACGCGTTCCGCTGATAAATAAATGCCACGTCAGTTTTGAGAAGGACTTGATTAATTGAAATGTCGTTCCTATGTTTCATATGTTTAATTATTTTGAGACTACTTAATATATAAAAATAATTTTAATTTTAATTTAAAAAAATATGTTTTTTTGACTTGGTATAAATAATGTAACTATGTAGGAATAAATAATGTAACTATGTCCGCCTCCGTAGTGTAATGGTCAGCACACTCGGCTACCTTTCCGGAGGTCCCGGGTTCGATTCCCAGGGGGGTCAAATAAATAAAAGTGATTTTTTCACTCTAATATTTATTCCATATTACCCTGGACTGGTACCTTAAGCGGAGGGCTGATCACTTTTCCTTCATGTATTAACTATCAAGATAACACTGCGTTTATATGATGCAGTGCCCTATGCATCATTGGGGTGCGGATAAGGGTTTGAATAAAAAAGTAGGAATAATTTATATGCAACCTCGATATAAATGTGTGAGTAAATTTATTAAAATATGATTTACTAAAATAATATGTAACTGAGATGTTAAACTGTTTCAGTGTGAGTTTTTAAAACGAGAGTATCCGTTCAGTATAGTTTGGTGCAATGGTTTACATATAAAGTTTAAAATAAATACTATTATCAAAAATGTACAGTAAATGCAATCAAATATTTAATGATAACAACTACATTGTTTCATTACGAAAACAAGTAATAAAATAAAGGTAGTAAATAAATTGACATAGCTAACACAAAGCTAGTGAATAATGAATGATCCTTTTTGCGGAAACTTGTATACACCACAGTAATTTCCGCCATTTTTTATCAAAGAGAAACTATTCCTGTTTAAAAGCTCCGACGCTAGCACGTCTACGAAATGCAAAACCTGGTACAATTATACCATCGGCAATTCACAAAAAGGTGTAATGTGTTTAGGAATGGCTCTTCAAAGGTGATAAAGACTCTATCTCCCTTTTGGCTGTTGTTGATATTTTTTCCAGGCAACCAACCGGTAATCTTTCTTTTATTGTGTTGTGTAAGACAATAAACGCCACGTCACATCTGGTTCCGGGATACCATGGTCGGGGTTTAGTCGTTGAATAATGCCGTCAGTTTTTCCCGCTGAAACTCTTTTCCCGCCCAACGTTTTAACCTTCCTGAGGGCGGAAGTATCGGGTTGGTCACGGGGGATGTTACGGTATTAGAAATATCTTCACAAATTTAATATTACGTAAGAGAAAATGAGTTTTATCTAAAATTCTCTTTGTCATTCATCGTTCACTTTGTGTAATACCACTTGAAAATAAAGTTGAAAATAAATAATAATAAGTGGTATTACACAAAGTGAACGATGAATGATAAGGAGAGTGTTATATTACCATACCACAAAGTCAACAATACTTTTCATGTACAAAATATTAGTTTTATCTGTTTTCCTGAGACTTTCTATCAATAGATATATGAATTAGTACAAAACACTATAACTTATCTTATACATTTCTAACGATTTTTTTACATTAAAATAAACGAAAATATTTTACAATTAAGATATACACATATTTGATTCGTGGTATATTTATTTCATTTGAAAAATATAAGGTTTATTTTTACACATGAATGAAAGTTTTTAAAATAATTTCAGAGAAAACAGAACAAATAATTTCAAATTGTTTCCTCCGTGGTGACTACGGAGTGGTCACTACGGAGACAGACCACTAGATTAGAGTGTTTGACCACTATGCTGGAGGTCCCGGGTTTGATTTGTAGGGGGGTCAAAATAAATACAAATGATTTTTCATTCTGATAATTATTAAAACTTTTCTGAACGTTTTTCTTCCTGAATGTACTTGTAGTGCGGGACTAATCCTCTCGTCTTATTTTAAGTAATAAACAATCAAATTAACACTGTTTCCATTTGATATAGTGCCCAATGCACCATTTGGTGGGATAAGGGGTTATAAGAGGAATAACATCGAATAATTGAGAAAAAAGAATGCCTGTTATTTCTGCCGATTATTCGAAAATGATATCCAAATGAAAAAGCTAGTCATTTTTAACAATTATATCGTTCCTAAAATCGTTAAAATCAGTTGATTTAAAATTGGTTTTATAAAAACTATTTCTTGGTAATTGAAAGTGCATTGATCTATTTTTCAACTGGTTTGATTTTTCATTACATTTTTTCCTGTAAAATTTCTACGTTAAATATTTTAAAACAAAGTATCGTATGGCAATAACATTTTCAGTTTACGATCGTAAATAAAATAGTTACGGGGAGTAATATAACGTAACGAATATGCATTCTGTGATAAAATATAACAATAATGTTCTTTTTATGAATATTTTCAAGTGCAGTAAAACTTTACTATGGTTATTATTCGTGCATAAAGTGTTTGAATATAAATAATTGGACAATGTTGGATTAAATCCAATAACACGACGTCGAATTACAAGACGCGAACCACTCCTCAAAAGCCTTCGAGAAGATGCGCCGTCTTGAAATAGAGAAGTAAATTTGTTGGGCGTTTGTGACTACCGCGTAATGTTTCATCCCCTTTAATCCCGATCGCGAAGACGTCCATATTGGCTGTAAGTAAGACGTTAGCAGTTAACAGCTTGCGGAAGCCATTTACGACTTCCGCCTGAAGATGGCCGGCCCCTCGGTACACGGGAAGCGGAAACCCTAAAGCCCCAACATGGCGGCGATAGCGGCAACAGCGCCTATCGGATCTGGCGGGAAACAGACCAGGGTTGCTAGACTCATAATAATGTATAATACGGCGGCTAGGATCCCCCAGGAAATGTTGCCATTTCATGCCGCTTCCGCTGACAGAGTGATGGAGAGCTGCAATCATCCGAACAAGATGTAAATGGATACATGAAGGTGTTGGAAGCGACAGTGTGAAATGACTTTTACTACGCCGACTGTCACCCTAATAACACGTTGCGTAATGATTTACACGTTTAATAACATATACAGAATCTTGTCACGGTAAATCTTATTACGAATGTCTGTTTCAAAGGAAGCGAATGAAAGGGTTATAATTCATTCCGCATGAAAAACTGAACATAATAAAGATATATACGAGTATAATGTGTGCGTATGTGTATGTACATACGTATATGTATGTGTGAAAATTTATGTATGAAAATGTATATGTCAAAATAATCAGCGGGTATGTACAAGGAGATGCATGAATGTGGAAGAATCGAAGAATATTTGCAAAGACAGAGTAGTGTGGCATTCTATTCTCTCAGCCTTCGCCTTTGGGGAAGTGGCATGATGTTTTTTTTAAAAAAAAGAGAAATATTTGTTTTTTTTTTTATTTACACAAATATTTCAATTTCATACTATTTCTATGAGCCTAAGCGGCTCATTATTAGAAATAGGTATAAAATTGTGGTGGAGTGGGTTCGAACCGAGAAACTCTGACTAAGAGTCCGCGACACTAACCACGGGACCACAACCCGACTAAACGGTTAGTTAGTTAGTTGCTATATTATATATTGTATGATTTATTATACAACATACATATGCATCTATTGAGTTCTAAAATTTGAGTTGCGTGTTTATCAATATCAATTATGGGTAGAATGGTGAATATTATGTATCTTGTATAAAGTGATAGTTAAAATCATAAGTATAACAGGTTAGAAGCCCAGACTTTCACATTATTCTTCTTTATTTTAAAATATCAATGAACAAAGTTTAACTTGTATGTTGACTGAACCCAGAATTGTGAAAAAAGATTTGGATACACTTAAAATATTGTAACCATAAATAATTATTTTAAAATCCTAAAAAAATCCTTTCACCATTCTCATTAATTCCTCTCCTTTCCTTTTCCTTCTTGAAAAATCTATTTTTTTACCATACCCTTACCCTTTTACTCCCTTCCTCACACACACAATCCCACTCTTTTTTAAATATTTTTTATCTCTTAATGTTTTAAAAGTTATTAAAACATTAATGTGGAATTGTTTAATTGGCTTTATTTTTATTAATTTAACTATTTTTGTTAATGTAATGTAATGTTTATTATTGTTAATGTAACAATTTTTAAATTTTTTACTTTATAAATGTAAATCTGTGCAATTTATTTTTTTTATTTATTTTTTTTTATTTATTTATTTATTTTCATAATACATAGATACATTCAATATACATATTCATTTCATATACACATTTATTATACGTATTACGGCTCTTTAGGCATGGCCTGTGTTGAGAATTCCCGGACAAATAAAAAATATATATATATATATATGTATATATATATATATATATATATATATATATATATATATATATATATATATATATATATATATATATATATATATATATATATATATATATATATATATATATATATATATATATATATATATATATATATATATATATATATATATATATATATATATAAATATACATATGTCGCAAATAGGGTAGGTCCATTAAAATTAGAGTTAATACATTACAAAAAATTAAATGAATATTACAACTAGAGGGTTTATTTCGAAACCCCCAAAAATATGTAGAGAAGGAAGAAAAATCTTTACGGACTTTTAGCGTGCGGTAATTTCACATTAGGTTTGTTATTTCAACTAAAAGGTGTTTGTGTTTTTTAACCCATTAAGCGCGGCGCAAGGTATACGGCGCTGGAAGTGACGCGCGTAAGGGATATTTATGGCGGCCTGCGAAGGGGTTAAGGGGGATAATTAACACCCAGCGCTTCGGGCGGGGGTGGATAGAGCTGTTAACCCTCTAACCCTTCCTCTAATACTCTCCCTTCTGGGTAATCCCGCGGAACTTCATTGCGGTGTATCTGCTACTACTTCTGACTGAGATAGTAACCATATTGTATGATAATACCGCGGGTGACTGTAAACCACATAAGTCTTACCAGAAACAAAGCAATTTAAGTGAAGGGAATATACATATACATCTTTTGTGTATTTACAGCCTTTGCGACCTGCCATCGTCTGACTTAAGTGTTCACTTTGTACATACGTTACGTTCACTATTCTGCCATGTTTTTGAGTATCTATATCACTTGCCTTTTTTGAAACTGTACACACACACACACACACACATACACACACATACATATACACATATACACATATATATATATATATATATATATATATATATATATATATATATATATATATATATATATATATATATATATATATATATATATATATATATATATATATATATATATATATATATATATATATATATATATATATATATATATATATATATATATTTTAATGTCCATCTCCGTTGTGTAGTGGTTAGCACGTTTGGCTTATCGGCTGATGGATTTTTTTTTGCAAAGGAAGAGTGCTGTAGCATTTTTTACCTCTGCCTACCCCTGCGGAGAAACCCCGTAAGGATTTTTTTAATGTTTGTTTGCATAAAATGATATTTTGTTACTTAACTATTAATCATGAAACTAGATTTATCATTTTTTTTCGACATAACATATTTCGAAATATTTTTAATTTTATTTAATCTCTCTATAAAAAAAAAATATAACTCTGTTTATCCGATACTAAAATAGAGTCAATTAAACACGCATCACAAAGTGGCTTAATTAAATTTATGTCGGTAATAAGTTAGCCCCTTTTAATTCGAACCAGTATCTCTTTTCCCCTCGGTCATTTTTCGAAGCTGGCAAAAAGCGCGAAACACTTTATGGCGACATAAATTCTGTTTATCTTTATGAATATTCCAAAATATGGCGACTTATGTCAAAGTACGAAGCAGTCAGTGAGTTATGCTCTGGGTACATACCGACTCGCTACCCGGTAGGGGTTGCGTGTGAACGCGGTCTTAGGGTTTAACGTATTGCCTTTTAGAGGGAACATAGTAAAAAAAGAAATATGGCAAAATTCCTCCCGATAAAAGAATGACAAAAAATCTGTCATGTTTTGTTATGTGCCTTCTTGATTTTGTGCTGAAAGCTTGATTTTTTCCTCGTTCAAAAGAATATTTAACTACGAAATTAATACTTTCAGTATCGGTACTTCACCGCAAAGAACGGATCATTTCGCAATATTTTTTTCAATTCAGGTAATATCAAACTCTCTTTTTACGTGCGCCTAAAATTTGTAAGCGGAATTCATAATTTTTCGTTAGGTGGATTAAATAATTTCCAGTCTCACTCATAGATGTCGGTAGCTACCCCAATTTTCCAATAGGCTTTCACTGGGATTTTTTTTGGTTTTGTGTTTAGTGATTGATATTTATTTAAATCGCACGTTATATTTGTGATAAAGTTATGGTGATTTTAACGATAATTTTTCGTTTCTAGTAAACATACGACAGTTGAATACATTTACGACAATTGAAAACCACAGCCATTTGAAGGTTTTAAAATTTAATAATTTTTACTTAATTTTAACACCAGTTCTACTCAGTGTTAATTCGACCATTGATTATTTGAATTCAGGGTGATCAGTTCTGATTTATTTCTTGAATAAAGGGTATAAATTGATTCGGAATCTGATAATTTGTGCTTTCGTAACTTGTGAAAAAACTAACTAACCATCACGCCGCTTCTCCACAGGGGTAGGCAGAGAGATTAGAACACCGTACCACTCTGTCTTTGCAAACATTCTAGGCTTTTTTCACATTCATGCATCTCCGCATCCATAACCGTCGATTATTTTGACTTCTGACTCGCTTTCAAGTATTTGATATACCTGATCATGCCAAGATTTTCTCGGTTTTCCTTTACTCCTTTTTTTACCGTTATATTCTAACTCATTCCATGTCATGTCCAAAACTAACCCGCACCTTAATTTTATCGATAATGCTTATTCTATCTCAAATATAACGTAATATCACGCAAATATCACGATTTTAATTATTTTTTTTAACTTTAGAGGTCAGTATATTCAAACGATAATATTTAATGCTTGTGAAAAATACAAATTATACCCTAAAAATACAAAATATGTGTTTGAATTCATAACTTGTGTGAAATTTTATGTGACTTTCTGAAATGACCCATAAATTATGTAAATAAATTTATCAGCAGTTGACTGCTCAGCCGTAATTCTTTGGTAACATGTATATATGCCATATATCCAGTACCTAGAAAGGCAATTTATCGTTGTCACGATAATGTATGTTCATAGTTAAATAAAAAGGTCCAAGTTTAATAAAACAATACTAATTATTCAACACGCTGTCAAGCTTGTCATATAAAAAGAACATAAAAAGGGCCATGTGAACGGTTTATTTCTTCAGAAGACTAAACAATTTTTAGTGCTATAGGAGACACACGGAAACCCTGACAATGTATTGATTGTAACTGCAGACAGTTGGTAGAATTCCATATAGAATTGTTGGGTAATATATCCAAAATTAAACAAGGTTTATTGGATTGAATTCTACATTTATTTATGTATATGTTAATACGTGACGCGTTTCGTCTTTTTAAGACATTATTAAACACTCTAGATTGTTTGATAATGTCTTAATAAGACGGAACGCGTCACGTACTAACATATACATAAATAAATGTAGAATTCAATCCAATAAACCTTGTTTATTTTTGGATATATTACCCAACAAACCTGACAATGGTTTGGATTTCTATTTTTATACTCCCACGAAAATAAATTTCATTTGACTAACTAATAAATCATCGCGCTGCTTCACTGTAAGGGTAAGCAGAGAAAATATAACGCCACAACAGTCAGTCTTTCCAAATTATCTTCGTCTCTACCACATTTATGCATTTCCTTATATATACCCGCCGATTACTACGAATTCTGACCTGACCACATGCAAGAATTTGAAATACTTGATTTGGTCAAGTTTTTCTCGGCCCTCCTTTGCTTCTGTTTCCAACTACATTCACCTCTCGAATTGGTTTTACTATTCTTTCTTTACTATCACATACCCAAATCATCTCAATACACGTTTCTTAATATTATTGATAATACTTATCTTCCATTCTTTCCTTATTCCATTCGAACATCTATAATACATCGTTTTTCCAAACAATTGTCTGAAATATTGAATTCCGAATACATTAAGTATACTTTTATCCTTCTTTTGCCACCTCCATACTTCACTTCTATACGCTAGGTTGCTCTCTTTTGCTCCTCTGTCGTAGCGTCAAATGTATAGATCTCTGTCTCACATTATCTAAGTTATATCTTATTCTCTCTCATGTAACAAAATGTGCCAAATAAATGTAACGCGCCCTCGAAATTTCACTCGCGACTCTCGTCCAGTTATCGATTATTAAACCGCTGCTTCACTTAACAAATATGTTAAATATTTTATATAGATACAGAAAATTAGTTTTTTTTTCTTCCACGATTTGAGATTCATAGTCTAAATTTAAAAAGGTTCTTAGTCCATTACTGGTCATAACATGTTGTAGAAGTAGTAAAATACTTCGGAGTAAGATACGAAACACGCACATAGAGTAAAAAAAAGTAAATAAATTAAAACCCCACAGGTATGTAGATCCTAGTACAGCGATCTGGCAACATTAGGCAAATTATGATATTTCCCAGGAAAGCTTTTCATCATGCCCGCCCGCCGCAGCCGCCCTTCAGAAAAATAACGAGTTAATTATTGTGACCGATAAATTCAGCCCTGGTTAACCGCCGACATTTGATAAGGCAAGGCCAAGAGTTATGCGTCGCGTGGGAAATACGAAATTGGGTTATTTACACCAAAAAATGAACGATTTCATACTTTGTACATTACGTTTGTTTGCATGTCCCCCTGCGAGTTATTATTTTAGTTCTTTTGTGTTTCATGGAACCTTACTTTCGAACAAAGGTAACGTGCATTCACACAAACTATCGCGGATATGTTCGTATTATTAACCCTTTGGTTACCGGGAATTTTGAGACGATGTCTAACACCTACTCTAGGCAACTAGAAACTGCTGAAATGCGAATGATTAGATGGACAGATGGAGTGTCCCTTAGAGACAAAATAAATCGAAACATTGTCACAACAGATTTTAAGAAATAGTGGTATTTACTATGTAAAACTTTAATTAAAAATGGATAGATCTTCCCACAAAATGTACTTGGTTGAATACATTGAAATAACCACTATGTAATTTTTTTCCAAGTTAATTTTATTTGACCAGCAACCGGGTTTCGAAAGCCGGTTGCTGGTCAAATAAAATTCATGTGGAAAAAATTACTTAGTTATTATTTTATTCTATAAAATGCAATTCCACCAAAAAATGTCAGTACAAAACTTAAAAAATTGGTTCAATTTTTTTTGTTTTTCTCGTTTTTCTTAAAGTATTTTTGCAACTTTTTTGGTAATATTACAACTTATTGTTAATATAAATGATCATTTAATTCTAATTATCGATAAATAATTTATTGAAAATAAACACATTATTTGAATCGAAATTTTTATGATGGATTTCGTAACATGCTTTCCAAAATGTATCGGACACTATTATAAATCATGACATCCGATCCGACGGGTCCGGTATTTATTGCTAGAGTACCGAAAGCCGATATATTGTATTTTGGTAACCAAAGGGTTAAGGACGAAAATAATGGAAATAAAGACCAGTATTAAAACACTTGTAAATAAACATGAAGGCAGTTAGAATAAAAAAAGGAGTGGCGCATTCGGCTATTATAATAATTATAACCCATTAAAAGAAAGTCCTCGAAACAAATAGTATCTAATTCTAGTATAATTTATGGTTGCTAATTATTAGGGGACTACATAATTTCTTTTCATTACTAAAAGTATGTGTTTAAAGTACAAAGCAATTTCAAAGGAAAATAATTTTATGGTTTTTACACACGACGAATCCAATAAGTTAATAATAGCCTTTGTATTGCCACATATGTACGAGTATGTTACTGCAATACGAATAGTTGTCATTTCCATGTGGTTGTGCTGCAATTCGTATGTATTCACTTCAATATACATTCATACATATATGATGAGTTAAAAGTGGTTTCTATGTGATGCTTAAATCTCAATAAAATCCAAAAATTCCATACATGTATGGTATTTTTTGTATATTTTTTGTTACTGTATTATTTGTGTTCCAGTCTTGTTAACCTTAATCCCATGTCCCAATGAGAACTAAAAATTACTCTTCGGGAATATTATATATATGACTTATGTATGTTTTGAAAAATAAATAAAACCGAAAAAAAAATATACATAAGAAAGCAAGGAAACATAGGTGATAAATATTACAATAAAAAAAACAGTTTATTTAGTTCCACTCAGAATTGAACTCGGGACCTCCAGCATGGTAACGAAATGTGCTAACCACTACACTGCGGAGGCGGTTGGAATAAACCAGTGTGTAGTTGCATTAAATCTGCGGACAAGAGAAGCAAACTTTGGCACATTTAAGGGAACAATGAAGCTTAAACAAGAGGTCGTGGGATAAGGAGATACGAAGACTGTGATCACGAATTGTTTTCCAATTTATTTTATTCATAAACCCCTTCTTGACCCTATATACAACGCCGCCTCGCCCCCGCTCTGTGCTGCACAGTGCACAGTGATGGAATATAGAAATCTAAACTTTTATAAATCGAAAAAATTTAATTTTTCACGTGCAGTATAATATTTATTTTTATTTATTTTATTTATAACCCTTATCCGCACCTAATGGTGCATAGGGCACTGTATCAAATTGACGCAGTGTTATCTTGATCATTACTTACATGAAGGCAAGGTGATCACTCTTGCACTTCAGGAACCAGTCCAGGGTAATATTAAATAAATATTACAGTGTTAAATCACTAATATTTACTTTCAGCTCCCCTGTAGCTAAATACGCTGACCATTACACCACGGAGGGGGACGAATATAATATAATATATTAAATGTGCGAAATTACAACAAAATTAATAAAATATGGTGTTTCAAATGCTAATTAATTTTAAATCGCGTTTATTTTCTTTTTAAACCGGATTTGAACCCGGAAATTTGAGGGATCTGGACAAAATTGATGTTTATCTACTACTATAAGTATATGTACTAGAGTTTTTTTTTTTATTTAATTTTTATTTCAAAATTATCAGAAGTTATTTTAAAAATTAAACACTTGTAGATTACCACTTACACAGTTTTTTTTACACAGAGACGTTTTTATCAACAGGTAACTACAAAAAAATGTAATCACCTGTTGATGAAAACAACTTTAGTTTTCGAAACTTAAAAGCTCAATAAGTGGTATTTTTCAAGTGTTAATTTTTTTAAATAATCAACATGACATTCAAAAAATGCCGAATAAATAAATAATATTACACCATCGTAATGTTATGTATTGATTTATGGAAATTTATTAATTTACATTTTTAAAATTTGGAGTTCTGGTTCCAACCCTTATGTATGGAAGCGAAGCATGGAGTTGGCAAAAGAAGGATGAAAGCAGACTGAATGCAGTCGAAATGCGATCCCTCAGACGAATGTGTGGCAAAACGATGTTTGATAGATGTTCGAATGATGAAATAAGGAAAAAATGTAAGGCTGAGATAAGCATTATCGATAAAATTAAGAAAGGTGTGTTGAGATGGTTTGGACATGTGGAGCGTATGAGTGAAGAAAGAACGGTTAAACAAATTTATGAAGCGAATGTAGTTGGAAAAAGAAGCAGAGGACGACCGAGGAAAACTTGGCACAATCAGGTATGTCAAATACTTGAAAGCGGCCGGGTCAGGAGTCGTAATAATCGTCGGGTATGTATGAGGAGATGCATGAATGTAGAAGAGGCAAAGAATGTTTGCAAAGACAGAGTGGTGTGGCGTTCGATTCTCTCTGCCTACCCCTGCGGGGAAGTGGCGCGATGGTTAGTTAGTTAGTTTTTTAAAAATTTAAAGACTTCTTTGAAATACTTATGTTAGTCACTATTGAATTCATAAATAAAACAATATTTTAATAATTGAATAATTATAATATTCAAATGTTATAAAGCAGAGGAAGACCGATGGAAACTTTGCATGAACATGTATTTCATTTTTTTACGAAAATGGCGCTATATAAGTTATCCAATTTTATTATTATTAAAAACTCGAAAGTGGTCAGGCCAGGAGTCGTAATAATCGCCGACAGGTGTGGCGTTCTATTCTCTCTGCCTACCCCTGCAGTAAAGAGGCGTTAGTTAGCATTTTGTACTTAAAGTTACTCCATAATTTTTAACTATTTCAAATGTATGAAATTTTTGGAACTTAATTTAAATATTTTACTCTTCATTCATTAATATGTTTTATACAAATCGACACTAGAGTACACGAGCGCGTAGAGGATTATTATTTAAAAAAAAAGTTTTTCGATTTTTGTTTTATTATTTTGTATAAGTCTAGATGTTAGTATTCCATCACTGTGCACTGCAGTGATTTGCAAAACAATATGAGAGCGTGATGTTGTGAAAAATTTAGCGAATTTCGGCGTGAGAGAAAAGAAAAGAAATGAAATTATTTTGTTCGCACGTTCGTCCATGTCGAACGAGCCGAGATTGAAAATAAACATTTATAATGTACGGCGCATACGTGGTGTGCTTTTGTCACATTATCTGAAGGCGTCGTGAGACATTTTGGTGCAGATAACATATCGCTCACTCCTTTCAAGAACGTCATAAATCAAAAATTGTCAATTTTGAGTTGTGCATGTTTTCGGAATGTCCAGAAAATGTACTATATCCCAGCAAAAGCCGCATATTTTTAACTTAATATTTACCCGCTACAGGGCAGAAAGTGTTGTTTTTGCATTTTGAAGAAAAGGTATTGTTTAATTATTTTTTGAAATATACTATTTATTTTTCAAATGGAGAAAAAACCTTCAGGTTTTACCTAAAAAGATCTGTTGCACAGTAAAAAGTTCAATAAGTGGCTTGATATTTATTTTTAATACATTGTGTTATATTTTTAAACTTTAAAAACGTTCTCCTGAAAAATCAAGTTTTTTTATTTATGACGTTCTTGAAAGGAGTGAGCGATATAGGCGTACATATGTGTGAATATATTTATCTTTAATTCAATTATTATTTAAGTTATTTACTAGGCATATTACGCATAAAATAACTTATACTAGTTGCGCTGTGTTTCTCCAAAATACAGCGAAAATTCTTTAATGATTTTTTTGTTCCGGCATTCATTTTATGGTATGTAATGATTAAATTGTAAATAAAATAAGTAACTTATTTATTTTTTAACGACGAAATAAATTTAATACTCAAGTGGCAAAAAACAAGTGCATAAAATGTGTTAAGAGCAAATTGAATTTATAATTAATTGTTACTTAAAATTAAGTAAAAAAAATTGGTATCCCTATCTGTCATAAATAAATATCTATAAATTAATTAAATTATAAAAAAAATATTTTCAAACGCATTTTAAAATTTTCTATCATTTTAAAATCTTAAATATGAACTTTAAAATGAAATATATTATTAGATTAAAACCAATATTTTTAGCTTTTCCACTTTATTTTTATTTGACCAGCGACCGGGTTTCGTCGTTACCGACACATCATCAGACTGGGTCATCAGACCAGTCTGATGATGTCGGTAACGACGAAACCCGGTCGCTAGTCAAATAAAAATAAAGTGGAAAAGCTGAAAATATTGGTTTTAATCTAATAATATATTAAAAATGCAAATCCATCACGAAGTGTCAGTGGACAATATAAATCTTTAAAATGTATTTATTATAAATAAAACATATAAATTAGCCTTGTAAATTTAAGAACGAATTAATTTATTTATTGATTAAATATAATTTTTATTCAATTACTGTTCATACGGTACAATCATTATTTAAAATATAATGAATAAACCTGACTGAAAATAAAGTAAAAAAATAAAATAAAGTTGTGTTATTGGAAATATTACGTACATTTGAATGGAATTGAAGGCAGAAGATGCATTTGAAATGTGCATTGAATACTCATACTTAGGTTACTCCTTATCTAACCACCCTGGTAGCGACTGCTTGCTTTACAAGTGCACTATTGCAGTTCATGATGCACTTGAGATCACATTTGAATGCACTCTGCAGCAAATGGACTAGCGTAGAACACGTCTATGAAACTGGAGTATCTTCATTTTGGCGAGCTCCCTGATAGGGTCATTTCACGTTTTGTTTATTACGTTAAATAAAAGTCTGCTAAAGAGGATGCATTTGAACTGTTTTACTATGTGTTATATTTTTTTAGTAACGGCAATCACGTGATTTTTAAACGTGTTATTTAGATTGCCTATAAACAGGCGCTTTTTGCATCTTTCACACATATCGTTCCTTTGGTACAATAATGTTTTAGTTCATCGTAAATTAGATTTTTTCGGAGAGGCATTTATTGAAACCTGAAATCTAAATATGCAGTCATACTTAATTAAATGTTTCATCAAGAAGAGATTTAAATGTACATCTCAGAGTCGAAGCAATTTTATGGAAAGAAAATACATATGTCGTTATGGAAATAATTTTTGGCAATTTACAGGACTGACGAAAGGTCAGCTTAAGCATCGATCACTTTATAAAACTTTCTTTATTTTAGCCATACTTTTGTTACATGTTTTCCTCTTTTTTCAGATTTTATACTTGTTCTATATCCAATTGTTTATCAGTGAGAAATTTTTGTAATATCAGAAAATGTGAGTAACAAAATGACAGTTTTGTAGTTAAAAAATACACAAAATAACTAATAATCATTCAACGATAAGGAAAAAACATTATTGCAAATAGCAAATAAAGTTTATTTTTACAATGAAATTTTGAGAAATTTATTAATATATCGTTAGCATAAAGAATATGTAGAAATATAGAAAACCAAATATTTCTTAATTTTGTTTGATACGATGTGTTTTTTGTCGGAGAATACAAGCGTGCAATATAATATATTGTATAATATTAAATGTGAGAAATTTAAACAAAATGAATAAAATATGTTGTTAAAAATATTAATTAATATAAAATCGCTTTTTGTTTTCGTTTTAGACTTTTATACTAGGTATTAGAGATTTTTATTTCAAATTTGAAGAGTAATGATAATTTTGCTTAGTATTATCATTGCCATAATTTAAGTCAGCTGTAAAATATTTTCACATTCGCAGCGATTAAGAGTCAATGAGTGAGGATTATAAGTCAAGAATTGGGTCACAAGAAGTATGGCGCTGTACATTAACGGGCGTCGCATACATTATGCTAATGCCCGTGCAAGGTGTGCAGTATCGGCAAGTGAGGTATTCACAACCCGTCCGTGAGTTATTGAATTCGCCGTAAGACTGGCTGGCAGTAATGTGGAATTAGTCCCCCTGTCACGTAGACGCTAAAAAATGTCAGCTCCGGCGCGGACCATAACTGCGAGCTTTTCGAAAAAATTAAACGCTCCTCACTGTGTCGAGGCGTCGCATTTGCACACAATGGCGTATAAAAACGCACAAGAGCTAGAGGGCGCGCAAATGGAGTAGGAACGGTGGCTAGAATTCGGAATGGCCCCTGGAGATGAGTCCTTTCCACACAATGAGAGTATAAATATGTAGTTGTCAAGAAGCGTGTGGGGTCCGAGCGCGCCCAAAGCTAATGAAGAGAATCATTTAGGATTCACAGCAAGATACATGAATAACTGAACGAAAATTAAAAAAATGTATATAACAAATATCTGAAAATATTTAACGAGATCGGCAACAGACTTAATTTCAATAAATATTTATGTATTAATTCTAAATCAAACACAGATTTAATCTTCAAATTCGTTTGAAAATGCCATAACTAGGCGAAACAATTGTCACAATATTAATTTTTATGTGTTTTCGTTATTGAAATAAAACTTAGTAGACTCAAAAATCTGTCCATTTTTAATTAATGTTTTACTTAGTAAATACCACTATTTCTTAAAATCTACTGTGACACGTGTTTCGATGCATTCCGCATCATTAATTAAAAATGGATACATTTTACCACAAAGTGACAGTCGAATAAATAAATGATATTTTCAAAAAACTGTGTTTGATTTAAAATTAATACATAAATTAAAATGGAGTTCTACAAATTAAACGCCAAATCAATAAATACAATAAATGTATTTAAATATTGAGTGTGCTGAGGAAGTGATGTAAACAAATCTAAAGTCATAGTTTTTTTTAAATAATCGAATGTATAAAGAAGTAGTAAATTTTGGAATATCAAAATTTTATCAATTTGCGAAGTACTTTTTCTAGGGATAGAAAGATTGATAAAGATATACAAAGGAGAGTGAATGGTGTACTGAAATCAGTTTTTATCAAATAAAAACCTATCAGCGACAGCAAAGTATGTAACTGTCAGAATACTATGGGGTCCTATGCCAACTTAAATATATGAAAATATACTAAATGCAGCCGAAAAACGGTCTCTCGGACAATTGTGAGGACAAACGATGAATGATAGATGTTCGAGTAGAGAGTACTCTCAAAGTGAAGCAATCCTGGGTATGTATGAGGATATGCATGAATGTGGAAGAGGCGAAGACAGATTGATGTGGCGTTCTATCCTCTCTGTTTACCCCTGTGGGAAAGCGGCATCATGGTTAGTTAGTTTGTTTATTAAATTATTCAAAATTTATAGGAATGTAATATGCAAATCAGAGGATTTTTTTGAGGTATAATATGTTTCTTGAATTTTTATATTATTTTTCTGTATTATTCTGATTACAAAAAAAACAATAATGTAATGTAATATGTGGTATTTACAATAAAAAAGATAATTAATTTTTTAAATTTTAAAAATAACTAAATAATATGTATATGTAAGTAGGTAGGTACATGCGATGTTTATCCCATATTAAAGTTTAATTCTTTTTAAAAAATCAAGAAATCAATTATGTAAAGTACAAACTTGAGTTTAAATGACTTAATTAATTTAAAATATAAAAAAACATTTCAATTATCGTATTACGTATAAATATATAAAGTTAATTTGAATTATCGATAATTGTCGATTGAGATATCGAACATCAATCTGCCTGTACTTAAATAGTAAAATAAAATCTATTCGATAACTTTATATGGAATCAGTAATCTCAGTAATCTTGAGCAATCTTATTCACTGTATGCAAACACTTAGCGTGCTTCTTGTGATATATCAGGAATGGAGGTAGAATTACATGATGCCAACACCATGCCATAAAAATAATGAAGTAGTTATAAGTATAGGTATTTAATAAAGTTCTTCGAAAGTAAAGTAATCTTCACTTTACTAATAAAAAAATAAAAAAATAAAACCCTTATCCACACCAAATAGTGCATAGGGCACTGCGTCATATAAACGCAGTGTTATTTTGATCGTTTAGACATGAAGGAAAGGTGATCAGCCCTCCGCTTCAGGTACAAGTCCAGGGTAATATTAAATAAATATTACAGTGAAAACATCACTTATATTTATTTTACCCCCCTTGGGAATTGAACCCGGGACCTCCAGAACGGTAGCCGAGCGTGCTGACCATTACACTACGGAGGCGGACAAATAAAGGACTTACTAATAAAGGATTACAAAAAAAATGCAAGTCCACCCGTTAGAGTTTTAAGGGGGATCATAAAATGCCTCTCTAAAAAAGATTTTATTCTTGTATATGATTTTTTTTTTCAAAAATTTATCATATATATTTTAAAATATTTTATTCTGAGTGTTTCAAAGATTTGTGTAAACAAAATATAACATTTGAGTCGTGATATATCGTAGTCATACAGGAGAAAGTGACTAAGTGAATTTTTTACAATAACATTGACTATTTGATATTTATCTATCTTAATATTGCCATGAAAAAATCTCAAAGGATTTTAAACATAGAAGTATAAGATTTTGACTTGTAAAAAATGACTAACCGCATTAATGTTTATTTTCTTACCAAGCAAAATTTACTTAAATGGCCCTCCTGAACATTCTACGTTTTGTTAGTTGGTCACTTTCTCCTGTACGACTACGATATAGGCTTTTTCAAACAAAATACATTGTAATACGCAAAAATATAAAAAAAAAACGATATAAAAGAAGAGAAAAGGAGATAGACAGGAGAAAAAAATTATAACAATAATAAACTGAAATTAAGGAAAATAAGGAATAAATTATTCGATCTACATTAATTAAATCATATTATTTTTTGACATCTCATCAATATGAAGAAGAATATGGAAGTCTGGGCATTTACGGGGCTGACGACCGTCATAGACTGGTTTAAGTGATCACTTTACACACGTGTAACATTCACCAATTCTACGCATTATTGACAACCACACTACTCAAATTCTTGTAAGTTCTATATATATGAACTAATTTAGAAACCTTGTTCTTGAATCACTAGAACCTCACTAGAGACATCTATTGGTGATAATACTACTCCTGTAATTGGAGATAATCCAGATTTTGTGAACAAGTATTTGGACACACTCAAAATGTTATTAATTAAATCATATTGGAATGTGGACGGTAAAAATTATTGTAACCTGAAACGTATCCATGAAATATCACTAAATTATATAAATATTGATACAAAAGTATGTACATGATGTCAATATATTTGTCGAAACCTGTTAGAAAAAAGCTCTTTTAATAAAAGTTTGTATTTGATTTATTTTTACAAAGCGAAAGTATTCCTTCAAAATCATTTTTATTCATAATAAAATCAAGCTATACTACTTGTTATATTATATAAACATGATTTTTTTTTTGGAAAACTAGTGAGTTTGTCAAATTGTTGACTGGGAATGAATGACATATAACTATGTGTCAAGTCTGAAAGTGCCATATGGGAGAGGCGGTATGAAAGCATTCAGCTCCAAATGGCAACTTGTAAATATTGTCGCAAGATGAACGTGGGCAATTAAATACACTATGTTGCCATATTCCATACTTGGATGAGACTTACAGTGCAGTGGTGTCCAAAGGAAGTTATGAAATATTTAATTTATATTTATTCACACACATATAAGAGTGTATCTCTTTAAACATGTTCAAATTTAATTATGATTCGTAATGCCATGAAACATGTAATTTTCTTTTTTATTTATTTATATAAACTTCATATACAGAAAAGAAATAAGTACATTAGGGGGCTTATTACTTTTTAAAAAGCATATCTTCCAACCAACCAAAAACAGACAAGTGATATTGGTCAAAACGTTTGATTCTATATATAGCTATGTGCAATCAGAGAGAACAAAGTACTAGAACATTAAAAAAATATTTTTTAAGAAAGTATTAAATTTTAATATTTCAATCATCAATATATATTTGTAATTCTTTTAATTAATTTAATATTTTTTTAAATTATACATTTTCCCCAAAGTTCATGTCAAATCAATATATAACAAAATGTAAAACGTTAGTGCTAAAAAAAACAGAAAGTCTAATATTTCGCACAGAAAACAAACGTGTTTCTATCTTTTTGATCGTAGAAACTGTTAACAAAAAAGTCACTGGACTGATTAAAGAAAAAAAAATTTATGTATATATATATATATATATATATATATATATATATATATATATATATATATATATATATATATATATATATATATATTATAAATATATATATATATATATATATATATATATATATATATATATATATATATATATATATATATATATATATACAGTGGGT
Organism: Brachycentrus maculatus; assembly: GCF_059751285.1. Classification (NCBI taxonomy): domain Eukaryota; kingdom Metazoa; phylum Arthropoda; class Insecta; order Trichoptera; family Brachycentridae; genus Brachycentrus; species Brachycentrus maculatus. Next base: position 24,537 of record NW_028281186.1, on the reverse strand, counting down.
GGCCAAATTATTAGGGACACTTGTCCTTTTTTGTAATTTTCAAGTTTAAATGAATTTTTTGATCAAATAAATTTGTTCTAATTAAAAAATATTATTTATTTTTATTGCTGGTAGCATAATTATTGTTTTTAAGACGTAGCAATGCTGCAAAATATCAAAGAAGTAATTTTTTTCTTATTTTAGTGTTAATTAGTGAAAAATGGTGTTGGTGTGAGCTCAGTTAATATTTTTTTAAACCGTTTTCCTGTATGTTTTTTGAGTCCAAGACTATAAAAAATTAAGTATTGTTTAATAATTTATTAGTTTTGCTAATTTAATAAGTTAATTTCAATAAATTTTTAATTAAAATTCAATTTAGTTTGAATTGAACCTTAATATTCTAAATTTAAGTATGGGCAAGTCTTTAGACATATCTCCAAGAAAATGTAGGGAAGTACCAACCTAACTACTTCATTCCACATATTCCTAAAGAGAGATAGCAGCACTCACAGGTATTTCGAAGTCAGGAGTCAACCGGATAAAAGGAAAAATTCATAAAAACCCACCTCTAGAAGCAGCCCGCGTCTGTAAAAGTGGCAGAAAAACGATCACCACTCCGCGTGGTCACCGTAAAATCAGGGACATCTATTTCCAAAATCGTAAAACATGTGTTGATTGTCCACTACGTTGATAAGCGATGTGGGGATCAACGTCTCCAAAATGACAGTTTGGAGACGGTTAGTCGAAGTAAAACTAATTGGTCGACGTCCAACCAAAAAACTACGCCTGACTGAGGCCATGAAGAAAAAACGACTCTTATGGGCCAGAGCACTCTGGAATATGACTTTTTCGGATTGGAATCGAGTATTTATGACTTACATTTGTATAATAAAATAAGAAGATAATAAAAAATACACATTTTTGCAATCATGGTAATACTTTATACGTCTGCTTCTAAGAAGAGTCAACATTTAAAATTTTGGTGGGAAAAACTTAATTCGTCCGATGGGGCCCAGGAGAAAAATTCCACCCGGACTGCCTGGTAAAGAGGGCGAAAAACACCCTGTTAGCATAATGTTGTGGTCCATGATCTCATTTTAAGGTATGGGACGCCTCCATATCATGGAAGGGACCATGAGGCAAGACCAGTACCAGCGAGTACTGAAAAGTCGGCTCCAGCCGAGGCTAAGGAATGGTTCCCTGGTGATGAAGAGTATGTGTTTATGCATGAATTGGTACCGTGTCATAAAGCCAGGAGTGTTACCGCATTCCTGGGTGAAAAAAACGTCTGTTGAGTATGTGTTTTGCCTTGCCCGGGCAATTTGCTGGATATGAACCCCATTGAAAACATTTGGAGGCTAACGAAACGGGAAATTGCTAAAAAAGTCATCACCACCAAGCGGTTACTGATAGAAACTCTTATCAGAGTATGGCATGGTAACCCTTATCTTCGGCACAATATAAAAATCTGCATAGAAAGCATGCCCCGACGTTTGGAAGTTGTAATCGCAGCAAAGGGTGTTATTACTAAATATTACGGTTTTTTCTGAAATTTTTGAATAATCGCTTTTCATGATAAAAATTAATTACTTTTATTAAATGTTTGATTACATTGTTGCTAAATTCTAAATAAAGCACCCCAATCAATAAAAAAATAATTAAAAAACCTAATTGTTTGCTCATTAAATTCATTTGAACATGAAAATTACAGGAAATTCGAAGTGTCCCTAATAATTTGGCCACCCACTGTATATATATATATATATATATATATATATATATATATATATATATATATATATATATATATATATATATATATATATATATATATATATATATATATATATATATATATATATATATATATATATATATATATATACATATATTTAAAGTTTTCAAGACAAGGTTAAGACTGGCACTGCACTGGGTAATCAAGGCAATTGATCTCATGCAGTAACATACTAATGTATTAAGCATTAATGGTGCCCTTATAGAATAACACGAGCCGCCTTTGATAAATACCATTTAGTGCAAAACCTATCGTGATTATATTTATAAGTGTTTATATATATATATATATATATATATATATATATATACACATTAATATACTATGTTAAAGTTGCTTTCTGCTTTGGATTAAGTCAAGAATAAAAAAAAACTGGTCTTCTGTGCGTGTCAAGCTGTAATATCTGTCGTCTTCCTGCGCTTAGGGCTTGTCAAGTAATCGGAGATAGACGCGAACCAGAGGCAAGCATGCAGTTTAAACAGCTATTAATATAGCCACAAAGGCGATGTGATTACGGAGCCGTTCGGTAGCCGCTCAGCGCGAGATTATGTCCTTATGACGGAGGTATTTATAACAAGGAAACCGGTTTATCTCCGACTGCTTTAAGGAACCATACAAAACATTGATTTCTCAATTATGTGGATTCAAACAAATTAAACTCATGTCAAAATAAACTATGGTCACATTAAAATTAAAATTTAATTGTTATTATAAGTTAATCCAGAAATATTGCGCTTACTTACTTATAACTACAAAATTTTAAACTTAATTATAAAATATAAACTCATATATTTAACTTTGCAATTGACATAATAAAATAAAAGTAAAATTAGTAAAAAATAGCTCAGTATTATCTAAGGTAAATTTCACAACAAAATTGTACGTTTTACACTCTTTTTATCAACAGATTTATATATTTTTTTGGATTGTATATTTAAAAAAAGCCAAAAACGCAAATAAAACTTTAATTGCAATGATTAAAGAAAACACTTGCTTTATACCACTTGAGTTTTATCAAAAACTACATGTTTCAGAAGTAAACTTCCATCATTCAGGTCTGTATAATAACTATGTAATTATACAGACCTGAATGATGGAAGTTTAACTTCTGAAACATGTAGCCTTTAATAAAACTCAAGTGATATAAAACAAGTGTTTTCTTTAATCATTGTTACATGTTTTACCACAAAGTTAATGCCGAAACAATAAATAAAACTTTAATCGATTAAATGATTATTGATTATTATAATTTTATTTAAAAATCAAAGTACATTTTTAATTAAATATAACAAGTAATTATTAAATACATTAACTAAAGCAAATTGAATAAATTAAAGTATATTTATTCTAAAAAATAATAGTAGCACAGAATTATTTCGAAAATATACATCATTGCAAAATGAACACAAAAATAAAAATGCCATTAATAAATATAACTAATATTAATGAACATATATTTTGAAGTTTCTTTCTGATAATGAAGTTTATATGAATAAACGAGTATCAAAAAATATATTGATACTATGCATATTTCAAAGATATTTTATAGAAAATAAATATAAATAAAATCGGTGGCTATGATATATTTTTATGTGTAACCTGTTATGTACAACCGATGCTATATTTTACGATTGAATAACATTATAAATAACGACTTCACAATATCACAGCTATAGCTATCCCAATGTATCACTTATGATATATCGCAAATCCATACAAGGCCAGCTAGAGCAACAAGCTATTCACTCTGAAACGGTTCAATAAAAACGTCTTATTTTGAAAAAGTTAACTTCCATGTGCGGAAAGCTATTCTATTACCCATATTATGACTCAATACATGGCACACGCAACACGGTAAAAAGTCAACTTATGGCTCGGTTATTACTAGAGGACCTCTAGTAATAACCGAACCATAAGTTGAGTTTTTACCGCGCCAATATGACCGACAAATACATATTATCTTAACTGCTTTATAGGTTTGTGTCGTGTTGAAATGGTATTAAATGGATGTTAAATTTTAGTCGATATTGGAATGAAATATAATATTAATTTGTTTCAGCGACGCATGAATATTTTATGATTATTGTTTCGTATAATAGGTGATTATATTGCTTTTACAGATTTAATGGTTTCGAGGTATATCACGAGGAAGGTTTTAAATTAGTCAGAGAAATCGACTCAACTTTATTTATTGTTTTTGACTTAAATCAATATGAAATGACGCTCAATAGCAAGGGATAATATTTAAATAAGGATTTGAAACATTTTCGGCAAAAGTAATATTTTTTTTGTTGATGAAATTTAAATAAAACTGGCATTTTTATCCGGGTAAGCCCGTGAATGATTGTATCATCAGATTTAAATTGAATTTTTATTATTTTATTTCATTTTTTGTTACTGTAATATAATTCAAAATTGAATTTATTATTACTTTGAAATTTTGGTATTTTCATCATAATATTTTATAGTCAAATGTAATGTACCTAGTTATTTTCCATGCTAATAATGAGAATATAGTGAGATATTATAGGCATATTTTCGACTTCACCAACTACTAAGATAATCAATATTTCAATCATACTAATCATCCGCCTTAATATTAAGGAATTTAGATATGTTTAATACGACATACTTTTATCTAAGAATTTGCTGGATACCAGTACGCTGATCAAGAAATTTATATTTAAACAAATGAAAGCAAATAAATTCACATTTAAACAAATTTATGCAATAAGTGATGAGTGTAATGGTTAATTTTACGTAAGGGTATAAAGCGATCGCTAAAATCAACCAAATGTCAGATCTTATACCTGACTTCTATCTTCTTTCGTATAAAACGATAGATGCTTCGTATCACTTGAAAACTTTTAAAATAATTTGAGATGAAAATTGTATCGATAGAGTGTTTCATTTTCGAGTATTTTTTTTTTGTAAAATTACAACAAACAACCCTTAAGGATAATTTTATACATACACGCATAGATTGTATTCCTTGAAAATTTTACACGATGTTGTTTGTGGTACCTACTAGCTATTATGTGAAGTAGCTTACGTGTATACAAATGCATGTAATATATATGTAGAAACCCCATTAATAAAAAAGTCCCAATAATTCCTCAATCACAACACATAACTCTATTTTACGGCCGCATCTTTCAATTACAGGCATCGTAATCGGCACTATTTTTCCATTAATGGCTTCCTACCCCCGTTGTCTCAGTCGGCCATTTAATCTGCCTGCCTCAACATGCGATACAATTTATTGCACCGCCCTTCGACAGGAAATCTATGGCGTTAGTCCCAACACAATACAATAGACAAAAAATCTAGGGTCATGGAAAGGCGGAATTGCGGGGACTGCCGAATGTACTCGTATATTACGGACTGCCAAAACCAGCAACCTCAGTTTTATAATGAAAATATTAAAAAAAATCAATTAAACCTTAGCAAATGTACATAAATACGACCCTTTGTAGTATTCTTGTTACATAGATATTTTTTGTTATTTATTTATATTTATTTATTTATTTAAGCTTCTTGTATAAAGAATATATGTATATTGGTTGGCTTGTTGGTAAAAAGCAATATTTTTCAACTATTTTAAAACTAACTAGTGATAGTGCTTATCATGTACAAGTAAGTTGCAATGGACTGTAAATTGACGAAAACAAGCCAAATAATGTAGGATCAGTTGAAGATATATTAAAATAAATATATTGAATGTATTAAAAAATTAATATAATACATTCAATTCAATTCAATTTATTTCTTTATAATATATCCATTTTTTTTAAATATATTTTATTTGAAAAAAAATGGTATCAAAATACGATTTAATAAAAAATGTTATATATGTAGTACTCTAATTTATCCCCTTTTTATTGAAATACAAACTTATATCATTGAAGTATTCTTAAATATTATTTTACGTCAGTTATTTCGAAATTAGAAATTGTTTATAATAACATATAAATTGAAATTGTTTATTTGTTTATTTTTTTGTTATATAATACTAATGTAGTATACTGATACTGTATACTGATATTATTCAATAATTTATGACTGGAGAAAATATATGTACAAAATAAATTCAATTCCTTGAAACAATTCATTAGGAAAAAAAACATATCCATGAATGCAGTTTATTCAAAATGTTGTTAAAATAAATAATTTTATACACTTTTATGAGTTTAATATGATATGAGAAAAGATATATAAAAGCGTATATTTTATAACACTCGGTTCTGTACGACTTCAGGCAACGCACAGAAACAACTTTTCAGATTTATCATGAAAAATTAAGGCGATTCATCGTCCCTGAAACTCTGAGCAACATTTCGATACAGAGAGAAAATATATATGCCTTTTCTGCGGCACATAAATATAGGAAGAGGCCATAATTTTTCAGTTGTAATCGATTACACCCGATTCCTATGTGTGAAGTGTGGATAGAGGCTAGGGGAGAGAGGAAGACATAAGGTTTTACATTCCCTCCACACTTGCTATCGAGTTTGCCGAAGGATAAATTCTTTCCGGTCTTATAGGAATAAACACCCGAGACAATTTCATTGTTCCACTGTTGTTCTTGGGAATTATTGCGATGTTTATGCTTTTCCCATTTATTTGTCGAATAAATCGGACTTTGCCCATATTTGAAAATGGTAGAATGTTAAACGGAAATATACGTGATCAATAAAAAGAGTTCATGGTATATTTTGCCGTCAATTTACTGTTTATTTACTATATTTAATAAATTTTAAGATAGGATTATAAAATGAATAAAAAAAAATAGGATTATTTTAAAATATAATTGGCATAGAATTATCGAAATATTCGAGTACTCATAATTTTAAATGTTCATCAAAATTAAGATTTACTTTTTTTAAAAGATGAAATTTTTAAAATTCTATTTTTTTTCTTCATATACTTAAATGAAAAATTAATTAAAACTTTTAATAAAATCATTTGTGTGGATGATAATTGTTTTGAATTTTGTAAAAGCTTTGTACTTTGAATACCAATTCATGAAAATAAATTGGTCAGTATTTAAAAAAAAAATTTACACAAATTGATAGATTTATTATTGCAGAAGATTTTGTATCCATGTGGAAGTATTTAAAAAAATAAATTATATTTATTTATCAATCTTACATTAAATTTGTCCAGAAACTAAAAACATTTTTACTATTGTAGAATGACTTGTTTAATGTTAACTGAACTTAATATTTATTTGTTGAAAATGCCTTGACAAATAGAAATAAGGAAGAAATATGAATTGTTATTCTAGATTCCACTTTATTTGATAATTTTTCAACGTCAAGCCGTAAATCTATCATAATCGGAAACTGTATACTCCGACAATATGCAGAAAATTTATCAGACGTCTTACAGGGGTGTAACAAGGTGGGGCGAACCGTTCAGGGCCGGGGGGGCTTCGTGATTTATGTGCCCACCCCCAGGGGTCGTGGCCCGCGCCGCCCCTGCCCTCTGCCTCGCCCCCCATATTTTATCATGGACAGATTTAAAGAAATTCACACAGTGGCGGCAGATTTATGGCCAGTTGAGATACTGCCCCCACTATTTTCAGGGGAGAGTGGTTTCTTGGGCCATCGCGACAGAGGCTCGGTTTACTGACAATTTATTGATGGAAATGGGTTCAGTCTAATATGAACGTTTTGCAAAATGATGTTCCCTATTCATAAATTATATTTTCCGAACAAATTTCAGTTCCACGCTAAGATGACACATCTGCTTTATTCTTGATATTTGAAAAGGCATTTTTGTTGTTGTTGTTGTTGGAGAAATACTATTTTATAGGTGTCTCGAGTTCTAATACTTTTTTTCTTTAAGCCTTCATCCACACCCGATGTTGCATAGGACACTGAGTCATATTAACGCACTGTTATCTTGATCGTTAACACATGAAGGAAAGGCGATCAGCCCTCCGCTTCAGGTACCAGTCCAGGGTAGAATTGAATAAATATTACAGTGAAAAAAATCACTTATATTTATTCGAACCTGGGACCTCCAGTACAGTAGTCGAGCATGCTGACCATTACATTACGGAGGCGGACAAATATATATCGTTCATAAAGGAAGGAAGGTGGAAGTCTGATCATCTTAGGGTATAAAAAGTAATATCAACTTCATGTATTTATATATGAGTTATGAAAATAGTATTTCATAATTAGCTATTATTTATTTTATTAGACACTGGATTATTCACCCTACGGATAATATATAAATATTATAATTGTCTCGACTTGAGGTGAAACATCCATCGTTTATATTAAAAAAAGTGGAAGCCTGATAATCCCAGGGCATAAAAAAATACCAACTTATCAACAAATAGAATATATTAATTAAATGTGTATTAAGATTACTGACATTCATTAGTGCTGACATTTTTTGGTGGAACTGCATTTTACAGAATAAAATAACAACTATGTAATTTTTTCCACATAAATTTTATTTGACAGCAACCGGGTTTCGTCGTAACCGACATCATCAGACTAGTGTGAGGCTAGACATAATTCTATGTTATGTACACAACTAGGCAGGAGTTAAAAACCATGATTTTATTTATATTTTTCTGACAAAATGAATTTATATTGAATGAGATTAAGTATTGTATTATGATAATAATCACACATAATATATGGTAAACGTTTTAAGCATTATTTGATACAATTATTATTAGTTACATACATCACAAATTATAAGTAATAATTATCACTTTTGTTCCATTAACATATCATTTCTTTATAAATTATTTAATTTCTCATTCATCTTTATATTATTATGGTTTTTATATATTATATTTTCTTTTTATCGATCCCATTTCTTGATGTCGTGTGCCGATTAATACGTTATACATGGCAAATAGTACACAGTTACTTAAACGTTTCCAGAATACTAACGTGTATAAATTCAAAGATATACAATTACAATAAAGTTAAACCTGTTAGTAATTCTCAAATATAGTAGGTAAGTCTATTTTCCAAAACTTTTGTAATGACAAGTTGTTCAAGTTGTTCATGGTTTGTGTAAACGACAAGCTGTGTTCCACTATTTGCGGCTAATAGGCGTTTGTCTAAAATATGCCATTTTTTACATAAGATTCTACATACTAATAGTAGATAGTCGATGAACAGCGTTAAACAGTCATTATTTTAATATAAATGACAAGAAAAAAATATATTTTCCTTTTCAATACAAAAATTTGATTATTCCATTTTTATTACAAAATACATTATTTCAACTTTACCTCAATTTTATTTAAAATTTAACAAAATTTTTAAGTGCGTTCTATTTCAATATAACATCACGGTTCGTAAAACTTTAATGGCGTATTAAAATGCATATTTTAATTCTATGGGAACTGTTTTCAGGTTAACCAAAACAGTAGATGTTTGAAAATGGGAATTAAGTTGTAATATTTGATATTCAACATATAAATAGAAAACCTGCGACACAAACCACAGGACAACAAAACTTTCATATATTGAATATTTCGTAGTCGTACAGGAGAGAGTGACCAACTAACAAAACGTACAATCTTCAGGAGGGCCATTTAAGTCACTTTTACTTGGCAAGAAAATAAACATCAATGCAGTTGGTCATTTTTAACAAGTCAATATATTATGCTTCCAAGTTTAAAATCCTTTGGGATTTTTTCACGGCAAGATTAAGCTAGTAAGATGTCAAATAGTCAATGATCACGTTTTTGTAAAAAATGCACTTGGTCACTTTCTCATATATGACTACGATTTGTCAGTTTTGGATTATTCATTAAATTTTTCATCGAATGAGGGCAAATAAAGTATTTGTTAGGCATTTAATTTCATTATTATAATAAGATCTAATTTTATAGATCCGAAAAAAATTACCGGGAGCTTTGAAAATATGAGCATGTTATACAAGAATATGTACATTGTATGACGGAAGTGTAAAAAATTAACATGAAATAAACTGTGGTAATTTAAATGGAAATTAATTTTATTGACGTATTTAAGTTCTCAATAACAAGTGTCACGCGAGAACTGCAAATATTTGTATGTATAATAAAATTATACAGCAATTAAAGTACTCTTTAGGGGAATAATACATTTGCGTTAGCATGTATATCTTTGTTATAGTTCGTACCCACTTGGAATGCATGCGTGTGTGCACTTTGTAAAGGGTATTAATGAAACGAAAATGGGAACACGTCCTCGTGAACACTTATTGAAAAACTCAAATATTTTGAGTGGCATACAATTGTTAAATTGATAGTAATACAATATAGTTTCTTTGTAGCAAATTACACTTCTGTAATACTTAAGTAGAAGTATTTTAATGAGTTTGGTGATAATATGTATACATATTGGATTTTGCAATGAACATATATAAAATCAAATGAAAAAACCGTATCATTTTTTTTTCAAATTTTACTCTTGCAAAACTATCAACATATACTTATATCTTTAATAAAAAAACTGATATTATATTTTAAATATACTCACAATTTTTATTTCAAACGTTGTTCAAGATAAATACGGCACTATAGTGCAAAAATAAAAATACCTTGTATACAAGGTATTTTTACGTTTTTAAATAAAGCAATTTTATAATACCCTTGAAGGAAAAATTAAATCATTTTGACATCTCAACATAGATGAAGAATAATAGGGAATTCTGGATATTAACAGGGCTTATGTAATAGGCTGGTAAAGCGATTACTTTGATCACTTTACACACGTGCACCATTCTACCCAACATCGATAACAACACAACTCAAATTTTTGGAAGTCATACTCATATGATCCATCTCATGATGTTCCGTGATAGTTACATACACATATCGTTAACCTCTTTACATATGAGTTCAAAAGAGCCATTTTAGATGTATTAAGAATACCTTTATTGAGCTGAGACCTTTTTATTTGGATGTATGCAAGACCCCAACCCGGAATTATTTTTACATGTTGGAAAACACTTGAAAACATGATTTTCAATATAATGCAGCTTAAAGTAAGACCAGTCTTTTTATTTGCAACATTTCGGTTGTGTCCAAGAAATTCAGATTTATGAACAAAGATTTGTACATAATCGTACAGAAATGATAAATTTTAATTTTTTTTTACGATTTAATTTATTTAATTTAATTTAATGTAGTTATAAAAAAAAAATATATATATATATAAAAATTATAAAAAGTTATAAAAAAATATTATGGTTTAATTCATTTGCTAGACATATCTTATACTAGTTATGCTGTGCCTCTCCAAAAATAGACTAAGCTCTTATCTTATTATAAATAAAAAAAAAATTATATCTTGATGGAACTAGAATGGCATGGCATGGATTGTAGGTGATTGAAGTTGATTGGTCGATAGGGTTCATCTAATTTTTCGCACCCTTCAAACCTCACAGTCAACATTCCAGCGAATCATTGAGCATTCCGTTTCAGCGTTGGCAGTGGCCGGCCGTTGACATTTCGCGTGCTCGCGAGCCGTTTGTCAGGAATTTCATCGCAATTTTCTTGTCCCCTGCCATCAACTAAACAATAGCTACTGACGATCAGCAGACTACGAAGTTGGCAACGGACGCTCTGCAACTTTGCGAGGATTCGGACCACGCCCTCAAAAGTCACTGTGACCCTAGACAGTTTTCATACAACAGGGAGATTGCTGGTTCATGATATAACTAAATTTAACACAATATTACATATGTAATACTGTGTTATACAACACAGTATTACCAGTTAATTCTGTCTTGTATTGTCAAAACCATTCCCGAAACTAATGAAAAATAGAATTATGGAACTGTCTTATTCAATCGCGATAAATCATATTTTTCGGTAGCATGTGTACATATAGTAATTTTTATTACTGCACGTGTTAAAACTGTCACTTAGAATTGTATAGCTACATAAGTACCGTAGTCCATTTGATCTTCACATTCGTTTGATAATGCCCTAACAAGGTGAAACAATTGTCATAATTTTTATGTGTTTTTGTTAATAAAATACAAATTAGTAGACTCAAAAAATCTGTGTTTGATTTAAAATTAATACATAAACATCACAGATGACGACACAGAAATGACCTAGTCACACAATATTATATTATGTTTGTAAGCCATGCAATATTTAAAAAAAATGTTTTGTTTGAATAATTCGCATAATACGTATTATAATAAAATTGCATAGTCACACTAACTAGCGTAGATTTAGATATAGATTCTACATACATACCTACAAAATGTAAGTCTACAAACGTAAATATGTACATAATACATACTTTTCTTTATAATATTTTCTTTTCTGTACAGAAAATTCCAAATTACTTCTAAATTGTTTATTAAATACTCGTAGATACATATTGCAATAAAATAACAATTCCTGTAAGATGCAATATTTCAATTTTATTAAAAATGAACTGTTACATAAAATTATTTATTTAAAACATCTAAAAATGTAGTGATTCATTCAAAGGCCATGTTAAGTCATGGTAACACTCAAGAAGGTATATGCACTGAGATTGGTTAATTTTGGCACGGTGATGTGAGGATTATTTGTCTAATTTTTAGCTTTTTTGTATAAGATGAAAACAATATAAATAAATACACGTAATACGTATTTTATAGGAATAATGTTTAAAAAATCAACATATCATATTTGCACGAATGAAATAAACCGAAAAAAGCCCTCTACTGAATATACTGTCAAAGCATTAAAAAGTGTTTTTTTTTTGTATTTCTTCTTTTTATTTTTTTTATTGCATTTTATTTTTTCATTCATATTTGTTGATATTTTTTAAATGAATAATGATATTTAAACATTAATTTTTAACATGTAAGGCAATTCCGAAAACGGGCGTCTGTCAGACGCCGCATTCCAGTTCCGTAAGTATTTTCATGAATAACAGTTAATGGTTAAGGGAGATAAAAAGCTCGACGATAATGGCACTAATGTGTTAATGCTACTACAAAATTATACCGCGGCACCGGAAGTCTATTACATGCACGAAATACTGTAACAAGTATTTTATATTATCAATTTAATATGCGGCTTTAATCAATTATAGAAAGCTCATTCATATTCTTTTTATAATGATTTAAATATAAAAAATTAAAAGCCTGTTTTTAAAAATCACCGAAATCTAAACTGTCAGTACCCAACGGAGTCCTGGTTCCAACTGTAATGTAAGAAAGTGAAACATAGAATTGGCAAAAAAGGATGAAAGTAGACTGAATGCAGCCGAATAAAGATCCCTCAGACGAATGTGCGGCAAAACGAAATATGATAGATGTTGGAATGGTAAAATAAACAAAGAATGCAAGGCGTTATCGACAAAATTAATAAAGATTGTTGGGGCATTTAAATTGAATAAGTTAAGAAAAAGTAAAACAAACTTATGAGGTGAACGTGGTTGGTAATAACAGCAGAGGAAGATTTAGAAAAACTTGACATGATCAAGTATTCCAAATGGTTATATGTGGTCAGGTCAGGAATCGAAATAATCGGCGGGTATATATGAGGAAATGCGTGAATGTGGAAGAATCGAAGAAAATTGGCAAAGACACACTGGTGTCGAGTTCCATTTTCTCTGCCTACCCTTGCATTGAAGCAGCGTGAAGGTTTATCAATTAGTTAAATGAAATTTGTTTTCATGGGAACTTAAAAAATAGGAATCCAACCCATCAGGGTTTTCGTGTCTCTCCTATAGCACTAAAAATGCGGAAGAGTCGAGGAAAGTTGGCAAAGACAGAGTGGTGTAGTTTTATTTTCTTTCTGCCTATCCCTACGGGGAAGCGGAGTGTTGGATAGTTAATTTTCAATTCAATTTATGATTTCGCATACTAGTCTTCGCTTGTATGCGAAATATCGAATGTTGTCTGACCCGCACTTCTATACGGTACCGAATGCTGGATGATGTATAGCACCTTCTCTAGGCGACTAGAATCCGCTGTAATGCGAATGCTTAGATGGTCAGCTGGAGTGTCCCTTAGAGACAAAATAAAGAATGCACACATTCGTGGAAGCCTGGGTGTAGCAGACATAAATAGGAAGGTAGCGGAAAGGCAATTGAGATGGTATGGGCATATCGGACGCAGAGAACCCGAGCATGTTGTAAACCAAGCAATAGAAATGGATCTTCCTCGAAAGTATCTAGAGGAAGACCGAAAAATTCATGGATGCTGCAAAGAGAGAACATGGTATGAAGACATGGCCTAGGTGACGTTGTCCATGGCAGAAGGACCTACAACCTAAATGACGAGGGGAGCTGACCCCAGCAGTCTACAAAGACGATAAGTTGATAAGGGATGTAGCCAGGAGAAGAAGTATACTATGAATTAGAAATTAGCGTTGCTGTTCCATTATGCGTACATAATAAGCTAGTTAGGGGTTAGCAGGTACCAGCCCCCTTTGTTTATAGTTCTTAATTCCACATTAAGTGGCTGTACGTCCGAGAGTCCGTCCGAGGAAAATCGGCCTGTAATTTACCAGCAATAATAATTATTTCTCTGTACGAATGTGGGCGCAGTGGTGTCGCAAGAAACATGTTTGGAATCGCATGACGTGTAATTATGTGTGGTGCATGTCGTCTATAGTAAATCCCCTCGCTCAGAGATCCTTAAAATGTTGTGAATATATTATATACCTACAAAGAAAAATATTTTAATTGACATGCGTAGTCCTGAGATTGTGCTACTAGTATTTTAAAAAAAAAGTTATCTATTTGAAATGTTTGAATGTGTTTTTATTAATAATATTATTGTTGGAGGAAAATGTATAATGCGGTAATAGAAAGTTGGTAGTAGAATGCAACACCAAAGAATTCCAAAAGAACCTCAAATATTTGGGTACCAAATATTTCAATATAATAAAATTCATTAAAAAATATTAAATGCCTTTTAAAGTGTTGATTAAAAAAAATAATACAAAGAGAACAAACAATTACATCATTAATTAAGTATAAACAATAAATATTGAGTGTAAGTCCCCTCAAGCACAACAGGTAAGACTCTTATTTTATTAAAAATATGTTAAAAGTAGAAATGTCTGGTAAATGAATTAGATTGTAATATTTTTATATAACTGACTATATTAAATAAATAAATAAATAGAATGTTGTTAAAATAAAGTAGGTAATTGAAATAATGTAAGCATCATATACATATTTCAATAAAATTTCTAACATAAAAATACGTACTTTAAAATAAACAAAAAAGTGCGTAATATACTTCTGATCCTCATTTGTACCTAATGGTGCAGAATTGACACAATCTATATTCGATCGTTTATTATATGAAAACAATATGATCAGTTCCACGCTTTAGACACCAGTTCAAGGTAATATCAAATAAATATTAGGGTAAAAAAACATATTTTTTAAAAACCTGGTAATCGAACCCGGCATCTCCAGTATGGTAGTTAAACATGCCAACCATTAAGTTGAAGACGTGGACGCTAATATTAAATGGATAAACCAAATTCAGAAACCTTCTTTTGAAATAAATTTTTGAAAAGAAAAAAAAACACAAGGTAATTTTTAAAGCTATTTTATTGAGATAGGAAATGTAAATATTTTAACGCAAATGTTTTTTTTTGTCATAAATCGTATTTTTTTAAAAAATAAAAATAATGGATTATAAATATTATTAACATGTGAGTATTATTATATTGTCGGTTTTATAATTTATATATGACAGTATTTAAAACAAAAAATGTTCGTGGTATCACAAGTTTAAAAAGGTAAAACAAAAAGTTGAGAATCTTTGGATTCTTTGATGAGTATCGGAAGAGACGACATGCGATTATGAGCCATATTGTATTCTGTCTAATTAGATATTTGATGTGTTTTAATTGCACATAATTGCAGTGTGAGTAGAGCTTATAATCGCATGTCTGCGTCCGGGGGCTTATTAAAACATTAACGTTTCAACGTGTTAGTCACTTTTTGCCTTTCTTGGTGTCAGAAAATTTAAATTGTACCGGTTTTATATCGCAAGAGATTATTTTTATACATCGTGTCTTGTGAATGGGGGGATTTGCAAAACAAATAATACAAAATCTTACTATACGATGAAATATTCCATTTATTTTATTCTTAAAAATTAATGAGGCGAATGTAGTTGGAAAAAGGAGCAGAGGAAGACTGAGCATGGAGGATGAAAGTAGAAGTGTATACAGTCGAAATACGATCCCTCAGACGAATAAGCGGCAAAACGTTTCATTAATTATTTTCCTTAGATATGGTAAAGTTATTAATACCTTTGTTTTTTCCATCTTTTAATATTTTCATACCTGTTTTCGTATTTGCTAGACTCGAATACGAATTTTCGCCGAAAGCTAAACTGGCAGTACACAACGGAGTCCTGGATTTAACCCTAATGTATGAGAGTGAAACATAGAGTTGGCAAAGGAAGGATGAATGCAGTCTTAATGCGATCTCTCAGAAAGCGATGTATGGTTTGCATTGGAATGGTGAAATAAGAATATAACGCAAAGCGCACATAAGCATTATCGATAAAATTAAGAAAGGTGTGTTGAGATGGTACGAACGTGTGGCACGAATGAGTGAGGAAAGAATGGTAAAAAAAATTATGAGACGAATGTAGTTGAAAAAAGGAGCAGAGGAAGACCGAGGAAAACTTGGCATGATCAGGTATGTCAAATACTTGAAAACGGTCGGGTCAGGAGATGAAATAATCGGCAGGTAAATATGAGGAGATGCGTGAATGTGAAGAGCCGAAGGATGTTTGCTAAGACAAAGTAGTTTGGCGTTCTATTATCTCTGCTTATGCCTGCAGAGATGAGGCGTGATAGTTAGTAAGTATTTTTGTGTAATAAAAGGATTTTGCTCTGAATGAATAATTTTTTTAAGAGTGAAGATTTAGGTTCATATTTCTTGGTGGGACTGCATTTTACATAGTAAAATGACAACTATATAGCTTTTTCTACTTATATTTTATTTAATCAGTGACCGGGTTTCATCGTTTTGTCGTTAATGTCGTTACTGACATCATCAGACATCAGATACATACACCAGTCTGATGATGTTGGTATAGACGAAAAACAGTCATTGGTCAACTAAAATTAATGTGAAAAAAACTATATCATTGCAAAAATAATTTATTTACCACCATTAACAAAAAAATTATATGAATCAAAACATAACTTTTTGTCAAATACCAATTGCGAATGCTCAAAAACTTATATCCTGTTGGCGAAACCTGCTAAGATTGAACTTTTAGCAGGTTAATGGAGCGTGGCGAGTAATAAAATAACTATTTTATGATGTAGGATGACAGAAATTCAAAGCGTGGAAAAAAGACAAGTTAACTATTTAGCGAAAGCTCTTTTCGACCCCCTTCGACGAAACTCGAAACTATTGCCGGGCTCGCGTCATGTGCAAAACGAGCCTTAATTACCACGATATTTCATGTGGGAAAGAAAGCATGCAGTTGACAAAAATTGATGGGGTAATAGGACATAAAGATCTATCAGATTTAGTTGGTCTTATTTGGAAAATATCACACGTCGAATAAGACTAATTAATGAGCTATGTGACAAATCTTGATTGATATAAGATATTGAATCCATTGGGTTGTATGTTGTGTCATGTTGTTGTATTTATTGTATTGTTTGTAGGGATCAACCCTATTAATTTATTATTAACTTTACACATCCACTATCATTTTTAAGACATATAAACTAAATATGCTTTAAATTTTTATAAATAAAAGGCAAGGAGATTTTTCTAAGGCAACGAGTAAATATATTTTTTTTGACATCTCATCAAAAACGAAGAAGAATATGGAAGTCTGGGCATTTACGGGGCTGACGACCGTCATAGGCTGGTTTAAGTGATCACTTTACACACGTGTAACATTCACCAATTCTACTCAGTATTGACAACCACACTACTCAAATTCTTGGAGGTTCTATATAAAAGAATCAATTTAGAAACCTTGTTCTTAAGTATTTCAATAGAGATATCTATTGGTGAGATGAAAAGCGTTTTATTGAGCAGAAACTCTTTTATTAGTATGTGAGGTCCGAATCCTGGATTATGATCACACACATGAGAAACACCAGCAAACATCATTTTCTGTAATTGGAGATAATCCAGATTTTGTGAACAAGAATTTGGACACAATCAAAATGTTGTCAACTAGTAAATATTAAAAAAAAACATGTAAGATGCAGAAATTCAAAGTGCGGTAAAAGAGAAGCAAACTATTTGGCGAAAGCTCTTTTCGACCCCCTGCGAAGAAACTCGAAACTACTGCCGGGCTCACGTCATCACCTGTGCAAAACGAGCCAGAATTATCACGATTCGAGACAAATTCGTATTAAGTTATGCATTGCGGGGCGCATATTTCAGCGGGGATATCTGGCGCGCGTGTGTGCGGCCGCACGCCAAGGTGGCAAGTCGGTTGTGTTTCTAAAAAGTTAAAGAAGATAAATAACGGGAGCTCCCCACGCTCGGGTCGCCATGTTGCGATAAATCACGCGGGCATTTTTCACAGGAGTAATATACGTGTCTTGGAAAAGTTTATCTTCATACGTAAGCGCCGGGTTTGGCGGGATTTATGGGCCCGCGAGGAAAAATGCCACTTTGGGCGGGAAACTCGCCACCTCGGCTGCGGAATGCGGCTCTTGGCGGGAAACTCCTCGCCTCACCTCACGGCGGAATGCACTTGGCTGCGATAGGCCGACATTGGACCTATTTTACTACTACTTTCCCCGATATGTCACTTTTTTCAGACCGAAGAATTTCCGGGTACTTTTTTTATATAGAAATGATTAAACATTTGATGTTTTTTGACTGCGACAGTTTATTTACTTAACTCTTTTAGTTCTTAAATAAAATTTTGCACTAATTTCCCCGATACTCACTTTTTTCTGACACCGGGACTTTTTTAAAAGTAAATATTATTATTTATTTAACTCCTTATTACGTAGACAAAATTTTATAAGAGCTGAGTTTTGTACTGACATTTCTTGGTAGAACTCATTTTATATAATAAAATAACAACCATATGTTTTTTTTTTCAAATATACTTTATTTGACCGGTGACCGGGTTTCATTATCACGGACATCATCAGACTGGTGGAAGGCTAGACAAAATTAAATGTTATATACACAATAAGGCAAAAGTTAAAAACCATGATTTTACATAAAATTTTCTGTTATTTATATTTATTTTAAGCAAAGACATTCACCGTATAAATTGGTTTTTCTATTATTTCTTCATTCATTCGATTAACATGCCAAAACCATCTCAACACACCATTCTGAATTTTATTGATAATGCTTATCTCAGCCTTGCATTCATTTTTATTTCACCATTCGAACATCTTCAAAACATGGTTCGAAGACCAGGCCTAAGTAACGTTGTCCATGATAGAAGGACCTAAAATCCGAGGACGAGGAGAGCTGACCCAGTAGTCTACAAAGACGATAAGTTAGGATGTAGCCAGGAAGAAGATTCGAACACCTATCATACAAAGTTTTTCCGTATATTCGTCTGGGGGATCGCATTTCAACTGCATTCAATCTACTGTCATCCTGCTTTTGCCAACTCTGTTTCACCTCTATGCGTTAGGGTTGGAACCAAGACTCTGTATAAATATATACATATATATATACATATATATATATATATATAACGTGGTAATATTTTCCTTTTGAAAATTAAGTGTAAATAATATGTAAAGTGGGTGTATAATAATAAAATAAACAATGTGTTGCTTTGTAATTAAAGAAACGACAATAATTTTTATATCTATCTGATTCTGACAGTTAATAATATTATCGGAAGTCTTTTGTTTAATTCTAAGCGACGCATGCGACATCTAGTGGTAGAACTGTTTTGTGTAGGTACTATTTGTAAGTACTTGATAAAATGTATAGGTAGGTACCTAGTTATTTTATTACATCTCCCCCCTTGGGGAAGAAAATTCATAGTAAAATTTTCACTCGTCCTCCGGATCATCTCCTTGTAGTGAAGGGACTGGTATAAGTTTAGTGATATGATAAAGTTTTTTTTTTCTTTCTTTCTTTTTTCCTTCTTTTTTTTTCTTTCTTGTTTTTTTTTCTTTCTTTCTTTTTTTTCCTTTTTTTTTCGTTCTTTTTTTTTCTTTTTTTTTGTATTTTTTTTTTCTTCTTGACCCTTTTAAAGTAGACACAGTTTTTCTCAATCTATTTGTTTTTTTCTTTTGAATTCCTTCATTTTTATTCAGATCTCTTAAAGTATCTTCTAATATAACCAAATGTACAACTTTTAATTGTTCATCTGCATTTTTATTCGATTCTAAAACTGAATTCCGGCTTAGACAATCTACTTCTAAATTCTTCTTTCCTGGAGTATATTTTATTTCATCTTTCGTAGAAGTTTTTTCTACTTTATTTTTATTTTCATTTTTCAAGCACTGTTTCTGTGTTATTTGTATGTCTTCATTTTTATTCTGATCTTTTGAAATATCTTCTAATTTAACCAAATTTACAACTTTTAATTGTTCATTTGCATTTTCATTCGATTCTAATACTGGATTCCTGCTCATACAATCTGCTTCGAAATTCTTCTTTTCTGGAGTATATTTTATTTTATATTTTGTAGAAATTTTTTCCACATTATTTTTATTTTCATTCTTCAAGCACTGTTTCTGTGTGATTTGTAAATCTTCATTTTTTTTATTAATCTTATCATCGTCCTTTGTTTTAAACCAGCATGTTGCTTCAGGGTGATATCGAGTTCCCTTATTTAATTTTTCACAAATCTTACATGGACTTTTATCTTTAATTTTATCACTAGTTCTTAGATTTCCACGTCTTCTTTGATTATCTTCTAATCGTTTTCTTTGATCATCTTCTAATTTTTCTCTCTCACTCCGAACATATTGTAGTAATTGTTTTAATACATCTAATGTTTCATAATCCATTTCCATTTAACAAAATTGTCGTTTTATAACGTGGTAATATTTTCCTTTTGAAAATTAAGTGTAAATAATATGTAAAGTGGGTGTATAATAATAAAATAAACAATGTGTTGCTTTGTAATTAAAGAAACGACAATAATTTTTATATCTATCTGATTCTGACAGTTAATAATATTATCGGAAGTCTTTTGTTTAATTCTAAGCGACGCATGCGACATCTAGTGGTAGAACTGTTTTGTGTAGGTACTATTTGTAAGTACTTGATAAAATGTATAGGTAGGTACCTAGTTATTTTATTACATCTCCCCCCTTGGGGAAGAAAATTCATAGTAAAATTTTCACTCGTCCTCCGGATCATCTCCTTGTAGTGAAGGGACTGGTATAAGTTTAGTGATATGATAAAGTTTTTTTTTTCTTTCTTTCTTTTTTCCTTCTTTTTTTTTCTTTCTTGTTTTTTTTTCTTTCTTTCTTTTTTTTCCTTTTTTTTTCGTTCTTTTTTTTTCTTTTTTTTTGTATTTTTTTTTTCTTCTTGACCCTTTTAAAGTAGACACAGTTTTTCTCAATCTATTTGTTTTTTTCTTTTGAATTCCTTCATTTTTATTCAGATCTCTTAAAGTATCTTCTAATATAACCAAATGTACAACTTTTAATTGTTCATCTGCATTTTTATTCGATTCTAAAACTGAATTCCGGCTTAGACAATCTACTTCTAAATTCTTCTTTCCTGGAGTATATTTTATTTCATCTTTCGTAGAAGTTTTTTCTACTTTATTTTTATTTTCATTTTTCAAGCACTGTTTCTGTGTTATTTGTATGTCTTCATTTTTATTCTGATCTTTTGAAATATCTTCTAATTTAACCAAATTTACAACTTTTAATTGTTCATTTGCATTTTCATTCGATTCTAATACTGGATTCCTGCTCATACAATCTGCTTCGAAATTCTTCTTTTCTGGAGTATATTTTATTTTATATTTTGTAGAAATTTTTTCCACATTATTTTTATTTTCATTCTTCAAGCACTGTTTCTGTGTGATTTGTAAATCTTCATTTTTTTTATTAATCTTATCATCGTCCTTTGTTTTAAACCAGCATGTTGCTTCAGGGTGATATCGAGTTCCCTTATTTAATTTTTCACAAATCTTACATGGACTTTTATCTTTAATTTTATCACTAGTTCTTAGATTTCCACGTCTTCTTTGATTATCTTCTAATCGTTTTCTTTGATCATCTTCTAATTTTTCTCTCTCACTCCGAACATATTGTAGTAATTGTTTTAATACATCTAATGTTTCATAATCCATTTCCATTTAACAAAATTGTCGTTTTATAACGTGGTAATATTTTCCTTTTGAAAATTAAGTGTAAATAATATGTAAAGTGGGTGTATAATAATAAAATAAACAATGTGTTGCTTTGTAATTAAAGAAACGACAATAATTTTTATATCTATCTGATTCTGACAGTTAATAATATTATCGGAAGTCTTTTGTTTAATTCTAAGCGACGCATGCGACATCTAGTGGTAGAACTGTTTTGTGTAGGTACTATTTGTAAGTACTTGATAAAATGTATAGGTAGGTACCTAGTTATTTTATTACACATATATATATATATATATATATATATATATATATATATATATATATATATATATATATATATACATATATATATATACATATATATATATATATATATATATATATATATATATATATTTATATATATATATATATATATATATATATATATATATATATATATATATATATATATATATATATATATATATATATATATATATATATATATATATATATATATATATATATATATATATATATATATATATATATATATATATATATATATATATATATATATATATATATATATATATATATATATATATATATATATATATATATATATATATATATATATATATATATATATATATATATATATATATATATATATATATATATATATATATATATATATATATATATATATATATATATATATATATATATATATATATATATATATATATATATATATATATATATATATATATATATATATATATATATATATATATATATATATATATATATATATATGTATACACGTAGGTATTTTGGGTGTGAATTAACAGTACGATGTAAGCTATACCTCAAATTATCAGTTGTAACCGACGAAAACCCACAATTCAACCTTATCGCTTATCTGTGCTTCGAATACTTCCGAAACTATTTTCCAAATGCCTCGGGTGGCCCTGCACGTGTGTACGTGTGTGTGTGTGTGTGTGTGTTTGTGTCTGTGTGTGAGGGTATCCGGGGAGCAGGGTCGGCAGAGGTGATTTATACTCCGCTTGCCGCGGGCGCTACACACAATGGGAGCCACTTTTTCAGCTAATTTGTGAAGTAGAGTTTAAAAGCCGCAGTAAAAGTCAGCTCTGGGAAGATTAACATCGCCGTTAGTTCCGCGATGTTTTAATCGAAGGTCTGCCATTGGAAATTTTAGGTTTGCGGATAACATTTGATTGCATAAATATCTTCTTCTTCGAACCCTATCCACACCCGGTGGTGCATAGGGGACTGCATCTTTATAAATGTTGCGTTTATATAAACGCAGTATTATCTTGATCGTTAACACATGAAGAAAAAGTGATCAGCCCTCCGCTTGAGGTACCAGTCCAGGGTAATATTGAATAAATATTAGAGTGAAAAATCACTTTTATTTATTTGATCCCCCCTGGGAATCGAACCCGTACGGTACCTGAGCGTGCTGACCATTACACCACGGGGGCGGACGAAAAAATATACATTTATTCATATAATTTATGGTCTGAAAATGTAAAACTTTCCTAACGGCAGAGGACAAGAATAATATAAAAAAGTTAAAATTTAGACTGCATTGCACTGCACAGCCAACCCCAATAAACACAACTCCCAGGCAGACCACCAAAGAGATGGATTGACAGCTGGGAATCAACAAAGCAGGATGCTAATCCCTCTTAAAAACAGGCTACAAGGACTACACCAAAGAAGAAGATGAAGAAGACGAAGTAATAAAATGTTTTGAAAATAAAATATTGTTTTTTTTAAATTAATGAGTTTCTTATCGATTTGGCGTTTAATTTGTAGAACTCGATAATTTATATTTTTAATATTAAAATCAAACAACGATTATTAGGGTCTATTTGTTTGTTTATATGTAATTTTTTTTAAAACTTCATGACAATTGTTTCACATTGTTAGGGCATATTCAAATAAGTAGACCCTTAAAATCAGTTTTTGATTATAATATTTAAAAATCGAATTAAAAGAGGCCTACATACATTCAGCAGAAGAAATATGGCTGTCAAAGAAGGTAGGTTACCGTTTAAAATATAGTATCGACTAAACACTTAATTCATAGATGGTTTTTAAATTTTTTGATGCTGAAAAGTATTGTGACGTCACGGTTTTCCCAGTTTCTTTAACAGCAGCAAACCTTGGTTAAAAACACCACGGTGTTCAGACAGGGTTGGCAGAGAGAACTGCAAACAGCTCGGCCCACAATTAGCGTCCAAGATTGATGGGGCAATCTGCTCCCCTCTCCCACTCCCCCGACTACCCCTTGCCGCTCTACCCACCCCCGTCCACCCGCTTACAACTACCACCCACTCTTCTAACGCCTTAATAGTTATTTATGCCGGCGCAAAAAGGCTAAGTGTCCGTAGCTACTTGCGGCTTGTGATTTGCGCCATTTTGTTAATGAGAAGATAATGGTTTAAAATAAACCCGAAATATTTTTGGAAAGTTTTCTTCCTTAGGGC